>NW_025796848.1:0-8280 GCF_021613505.1 Equus quagga | reverse complement strand
GTGGGTCTTGAATGAGTTTAAACATACACGTTTTAACATATAGCAAGTGTATGGACTTGTAATGTTCAAACAGGATGTAGTGATTTATGCAGTCAAACGCGATTGCTTTAGAATCCACTTCTATTTCTGGTCACTGCAAGAAATATCAAAATATTTTAAGGAAAAATAGCCTGAATTCCCAGAAATAAACTTTCCAATTATTTGTTCCTTTGTTTTTTAATTGTTTTAAAAATAGTCTTGAAGTTTTTTTTTTGTCTCTAACAGCAACACAGAAAGAAATGTGTGAAAGTTGATCAATTAGATGTTATTCATGGCAACAGAAAGTATGAGATGGTCAGGAAATTTCTGAAATGTTCATTGTGGATCTTGACAAAGAAGATATGACTCTGGAAAGGGTGTTCATTCAAAGTCTCCCCTCTTACTGTGCTTTTTGGGAAAAGTGGTTTCCCTGATGCGTGTAAAATTCAGCCAAAAGTTATTCCTTTTAGATGGACTTGTTATATCAACTTGCTTTATCCCATGATGGCCTTAACTTCATGAAGTCAGCAAAAGCTTTCAAGTTACTGACAACCAGATAGATATTTGTCTTTTCTAGGTTACCCAGGGACCCAAATGAATATGTCTATTGATTAGAAGAATCCCAATTTGTGTCATTGTGGACTAGTAAGGAGAAGGGGATTCTCTGTTAAATTTCTCCATTCTGAGGGTATAACTTTAGTGATTTACTTCTTGGTCTGTCTAGTCAGTGAGAACACCATAAGAAATCACATCAAGGGGCTGGCCCAGTTGTGTAGTGGTTAAGTTTTCATGCTTCTCTTCAGCAACCCGGGATTCACAGGTTCAGGTCCTGGGTACGGACCTAACACTGCTTGTCAAGCCATACTGTGGCAGCATCCCAGATAAAACAGAGGAGGATTGGCACAGATATTAGCTCAGTGACAATCTTCCTCAAGCAAAAAGAGGAAGATTGCCAACAGATGTTAGCTCAGTGCCAGTCTTCCTCACACACACACACACACAAAAATCACATCAACCTTACTTGTTGACTCCAAGTGAAATTACCCTATTGTTTCCAATATATTTAGTCTTCAAAATCTGTGTGACTTCAAAGCTCTAATTAAAATACTTATTTTTCTGTAGTTGCTTTTTATTTTCCCAGAGACTCAAGGACATGTAGTTAGATTATCTGAATCCCTGTTTTCACCTGATGGATAGAGAATCTAAGGCCCGGGGCAGGCAGTGAGTTCTAAAGTCACAGACTTTGGCAGAGTGTAAAATGGAACATGTCTCTTGTCTTCAAGCTTAGGGTTTCCCTCCTAACACTGATAAACAGAAGATAATATATTTCTCTTTCGCACTTTGTCAATGGGGGCCATTTTCATAAAGCCACATCACACTTATCCTCCTTATTTATTCTCCCTATATTTTACTTTCTAAGTTTTCTGTCATTCACTGCACTGCACGCACAGGGTGTGCTCTACATCAGACGAGGCTGTATTTTTTCCTCCATAGACTTCTAAGCTTTGGGGAAAAAAAAGTCTGAATCAAGGTGTCAGAATGTGTAGATGACAACACAACAACAACAAAAATAACAAACAATTGGAGCTCTTGAGATCTCTCAAAAGCCCATGTCTCTGTCTAAGCAAAGAACTGGCACATCTGGAATTACCAGGGGTATAGAGTGGCGTATAACATGGAGAAAATTTTTTAGGCTTCTGACTGGGATTTCTTTCTTTTTCCCCCAGAGGTCTTTCTCTTACTGATTTTTAATTTAATCCCATTCTGGTCAGAAATCATAGTTTGGATGACTGGAATCCTTTAAATTTATTGAGATTTGTTTTATGGCCCAGAATATGATCTACCTTGGTAAATTCCATGTGCATTTGAAAACAGTGTATATTCTGCTATTTTTTAGTGTCAATTAGGTCAAATTGGTTGCTGGTGTTGTTCAAATCCTGTATATCCCGACAGATATTCAGTCTACATGTTCTAGATACGGGTACAAGCATACAAGGATTCCAGCTTCTCCACATCCTCACTAATACTTGTTACATTTTGTTTTCTTGTTAACAGCTGTCCTAAGATGTGTGAGGTGAGATCTCATTGTGGTTTTGATTTGCATTTCCCTGATTATTAGTGATATTGAGAATCTTTTCATATACCTGTTGGCCCTTTGTATGTCTTCTCTGGAGAAATGCCTATTCAGATCCATTGCCCGTTTTGTAATCAGGTTATTTGTTGGGTGTTTTTTTCTATTGAGTTGTATGAGGTCCTTACATATTTTCAACATTAATGCCTTATCAAATGCAAGGTTTGCGAATATTTTCTCCCATTCCATAGGTTGCCTTTTCGTTTTGCTGATTGTTTCCTTTGCTCCCAAAAGGATTAAACTATAAATTAGTAACTTAACTACATCCTAGAACAAACCTTAAAAATATTTATACAAACACAAAAATATCAAGGAGCCAATAATGTAAAAATCACAATGTTTGGAATCCAATAAAAGTTATCAAACATGCAAAGAAGCAATGAAGAAAAAAATTAGTCAATTGAAATGACCTGGAAGAGACACAAACGTTAGAATAAGCATCTTTTTGTGTGCCTGTTGACCACTTGTATATCTTCTTTGGAGAAATGTCTGGTCAGATCTTTTGCCCCTTTTTTAATTGGGTTGTTAGTTTTTTTGTTGTTGAGATGTATGACTTCTTTATATATTTTCAATATTAACCTCTTATCAGACATATGGTTTGCAAATATCTTCTCCCAATTATTAAGTTGTCTTTTCGTTTTGTTGTTGGTGCTCTTTGCTGTGCAGAAGTTTTTAGTTTGATGCAGTCCCATTTGTTTATTTTTTCTATTGTTTCCCTTGCCTGGTCAGACATGGTCTTTGAAAAAATGCTGCTGAGACTGATGTCAAAGAGCATACTGCCTATGTTTTCTTCTAGAAGTTTCATGGCTTCAGGTCTTACATTCAAGTCTTTAATCCATTTTGAGTTAATTTTTATGTATGGTGTAAGATAATGGTCTACTTTCATTCTTTTCATGTGGCTGTCCAGTTTTCCCAACACCATTTACTGAAGAGACTTTCCTGTCTCCATTGTACATTCTTGGCTCCCTTGTCAAAAATTAGCTGTCCATAGGGGTGTGGGTTTCTTTCTGGGCTCTTGATTCTGTTCCATTTATCTGTGTGTCTGTTTTTGTGCCAGTACCATGCTGTTTTGGTTACTATAGCCTTGTAGTATATTTGAAAATCAGGGAGTGTGCTATCTCCAGCTTTATTCTGTTTTCTCAGGAATCCTTTGGCTATTCAGGGTCTTTTGTTGTTCCACGTAAATTTTAGGATTCTTTGTACTATTTCTGTGAAAAGTGTCCTTGAAACTTTGATGGGGATTGCACTGAATCTGTAGATTGCTTTAGGAAGTATGAACATTTTAACTATGTTAATTTTTCCAGTCCAAGAGCACAGAATATCTTTCCCTTTCTTTGCGTCTTTTTCAATTTCTTTCAACAACGTTTTACAGTTTTCAGAGTACAGATTTTTCACGTCTTTGGTTAAGTTTATTCCTAGGTATTTTATTCTTTTTATTGCACTTGTGAATGGGATTGTATTCTTAATTTCTCTTTCTGCTACTTTGTTGTTAGTGTATAGAAACATAACTGATTTTTGTGTGTTGATTTTGTATCCTGCAACTTTACCACATTCGTTTATCATTTCTAAAAGTTTTTTGGTGGATTCTTTAGGGTTTTCTACATATAAAATCACGTCATCTGCAAATAGTGATTGTTTCACTTCTTCCTTTCCAAGTGTCTTATAATGTTAAACATAAATTTACCACATGACCTAGCAATCTCACCCCTAAGTGTTGATCCCAGATAGATGAACCATGTGTCTACGAAAGACTCATATACAAGTGTTTATCACCAACTGTTACCCCAGGAACTCAAAGGTGGATTTGGATATTTTGCTGTTTTTCCGAATTGTTCTTTTTCCTTTTGTTATGTTAAGGAGATGCAATCACCAACCACCCTGAACCAGACCAAGCCTGAGCAGAGAGCTGCACCTATCACCTTTGCCTTTTTTTTAATGCTAAGATCTCTCCAGGAGAAGCTTGGGCCTTATTAAGTAAGCTGCAGTGTATGTGGAAGCATGTTTTTCATTTGAACCTGCACAAGCAAATACCCCCCTCTCCGTTTTGAATATTCATTCCCCATCCAAAATAAATGTCCCTGCTTCCCTTTGTTCGGGGATGCCATGACTCTGGAAATGTTTCCTCATGGTCTCTTATTTGCCACAAATATACTTTTCTTTGTGAGACAACTACTTCTGGTAGAGAGTCTGATTTAACTCACCAGGAGGGAGCGCACTTCAGTTTGGGTAACATGTTCATAACAGTTTTAACCATAATAGCCAAAAATTGAAAACAATCCTAATGTCCATCAACTGGTGAATAGATAAACAAAAGAAAAAAAAAAGCAAACCAGAGAATGTGGTATTCTGAAAACTTAGGCAAGAGCATCTTCCTAGGGGGAAGGAGTGATTTATTGAATCAAATGCTGCTAATAGATCAAACGTGATAACTGTGAGAGAGACCAAAATCTTTTCTCTCTCCTCTGTAGCAGAAAAGGGGTGGATTATGAGAGCTTTGTCTTTGTGGGAGACGTGGAGTCTACTGGATTGTGGATGGGAAACATTTTGCCCAGGTAGAAAGATTTACCCAAAGTGTTTTGAAGCACAGTCTTGATCCAGTTTTCTTTTTTCTAAACTGAAATTATACCTGCCATCTGGTTCTTCCTTCAGGGCCATCTCACCTAAAATCGCCTCTTCTGTAAGATATGTTCTCTGCTTACTTTTTCACCTTTCTAAATCTTTTTTGGGTCTAAGGAGAGTTCTGTCTTTTCACAGGGCCTGCCAGAATAGGAAGCAGTATTGTGCTCTGGTCATATGAATGGACTGTGGATCCAGATTACCTGGGTTCAAATCTATCCGTTTTTCTATCTGTTAGTCATGTGTCTTAGGCACTATGTCTCAGTTCCTTTATTTGCAATACAAGAACAATAATGATAGCATATTATTAATAATAATAATATATTGGTGATGATATACAATATATAGATTTTTTAATTGAGTCTATTATTACCATACATATTACTTAGAACAATACCTGGCACATAGTAAATAACGTAAATGCTATTATTATTTCACTGGACCATAGGGATCTCCCTTCTGTATTGAAAGCACACATGATCTATGCCACTTATGTGGCACTTCAATATATGTTGCCGTGTGCAATTTATTGTATTGTTAACTTTTTATGGTTGTATATTTTATATATTGTATTGTTTCCCTGGGGCAGATTAACTTTGTTGCATTTTCTATGCTGCATATCAAAATGCTGGGCATACGTTCAAGTATTTGTTAAAGTAGGAACAAAACGTGTTGAAGGCCAGAGAATATCTAGGGCTATTTTTATTCCTAGGAGAGTGATTTCCTCAGCAAGAGACGCATTAGCTTTCAGGAGGTTTTTAAATATCCAAAGCAGTAAAAATGTTTCTTCTCCTCAGAGCAGCCACTTTGGGATCAATTGTACTGACAAACAATATGTTCCCTGAGGGTCCTGGTTCTAAGGGACTAAGAAAAAAACGTTGTTGCTATCTTCAAGAACAAAAGTTAAAGAAATGTGGAAGAGAAGTCATCCCAGAGAGACTGTTGAGGAAGTTGCAATGGGAGCATCCAACACAGGTCATCAGCAGGCTAGGGAGAAGAATGAGAGGTGGAACAATGAGGTTGAATGGCACCTTGCATTGAGTAGTCTGCAAAAGAAAGCTTTAAATTGTCTTGCAAATCCATCATTAAGTAGCCAGAGTTTCCTCAGCATAGAGAAGATAGTTAACTTGAGGATTGTATTTATTTTTTAACAAACCTTATATTTTTTTAGAACAGTTTTAGATTTACAGAAAAATTGAGAAGATAGTATAGACAGTTCCCAAATACCATGCACTCAGTTTCCCTTATAACATCTTACAGTGGTATGATGCATTTGTTATAGTTAATGAACCAATACTTTTACATTATTATTAAGTAAAGTCCATAATTTACTCAGATTTCCTTAGTTTTCAGCTAATATCTTTTTTCTATTCCATGATCCCATCTCGTGAACCACATTACATTTAATTGTCGTGTATCCTTAGCCTCCTCTTGACTATGACAGTTTCTCAGACTTTCCATATATTTGAAGACTTTGACAGCTTTGAGAAGTACTGGTTGGGTATTTTATAGGATGCCCCCACTATTGGAAGTTGTCTGATGCTATTGGGAACAAGAGGTAAAGTGGCATTTTTATCACACGGTGTCAAGGATACATACCATCAACATGACTTGATCTTGACCTGGATCATGTGGCTGAGATAGTGTTTGCCAGTTTCTCCACTGTAAAGTTTCCCCTTCTTGTAGGGTGGAGAATCTACATAAATTATTTGGAATACTTCTACACAGATTTGTCTCTTCTCCCTCATCTATTAATTTGTTCACTTATTTATATCAATATGGGCTCTTGGTGTTTTAGAAATTTTAAATGAAAAAAGAAGAAAGCCTTTGGAGAATAGAACCCTATTTTCCCTGAATATTTTTGAAGTATGAAAGAAGTTTATACTCATACTATGGCCATGACCTTGTGTGAACGACTGAAAATATGATCAAAATAGAAAGTACATTTAAGCAATTAGCTGATGTTTAGTAAACATAGATAATAGTTGCATATGTACTCTGAAAGCATAAAATTTTACTTTCACAATTATGGAACATGAAAGCAATAAAAAGACTGTGTTTACCATTTAATAAAAAGAATTCCAATTATTTGGTCCAAGGTCCCTGCATGAATGTTACCTGTTTTTACACCTCTCTCCTTCTTCTCTAAGTCTATCATTTTTTTTCACATTATACCTGGATTTTATCTTCAGTAGTCGATCTATGCTAAGCCACCAAATGTCCCTTAGGATCTTCTTCCCAAATTATAAACTTTTTTTCCCTGAGCTAACATCTGTTGCCAGTCCTCCTCTTTTTGTATGTGAGGTGCCACCACAACATGGCCACTGACAGACAAGTGGTGTAGGTCCACACCCAGGAACTGAACCTGAGCCACCGAAGTAGAGCACACTGAACTTTACCACTAGGCCACCAGTGCTAGCTCTGAACTTTTTGATGTGTTGATCAATACTCCTAATCTCTAATATTTTCTTAATCAAGAGATAATATAAGTCTGGATATTGGAGAACTTATCTAACCAAGATTTAGTTATCCTGCCCTTAAATTTGGGGCTTGTTCTCCTTGAGTCTGTATCTAAACACCCTCAATGGCAATGTCAATAGAAGGTGCCCAGTACTTGGGAGTCTTGTTCTTTCTCTTCTGCCATCATATCATATTGCAGGATGCAGTGCACACACATAATTTCCAGAAAGGCCTGTAGAAATATTTTTGTGGGTAATAATTGGCTTAAAAGAAAGAATATAGTTATCTTCACTCATGTGAGATTTGCCCCAGTAACACTTTCTACTCATTCCTGAAAAATGGGCATTCTAAAATGAGAACAAGAGAAGTGGAGTGCGCACTTATTTAAATCTCTGAGTAAGATTTGATGAAGGGTCTTTTATTACCCTTGTAAATTGTAGGCTGGATAGTGAAGTATTCCCAACAAGTGAGAAATAGTCTCTGGGCAATTATATTCCACATCATGACAAGGCCATATGGCCAGAAACACAAATTTCTTTATTTGCATTTCTTTTTTATGACATTGAGCATTCCAGGAATGTGGTATGGAAGATTCAGTAATTAAAGAAATCATTCTGAATAAAATAAACTTAAAAGAAGGAGAAATAAATACCTTGATTTGACTTTTGGACTATAAGGGGAAAATGTTCCTGGGGGAAGATTAATTTAATAAATCTACAGAATACAAAGGAACCACTTAATTTGGCAAATTCATGAATGTCGCCCATGGGTTATTCAGATTTAAATTTAATTTAACTTAGCCTCAAAAAACATCAATATCCTCTCACTTCTTTGTGAGAAATACAATTCTTTTTACTGTATCTTTAAAGGCATCTTTCGCTTGCCTGTTTCGAAGTGTATAAATGAACGGATTAAGCACAGGGGCGACTGAAGTAGCAAGCACAGACACCACTTTATTGATGGCCACTCCTTCCCTTGCTGAGGGTTTGATGTAGACGAAGATGCAGGTGCCATAGGTGACAGAAACCACAATCACGTGGGAAGAACAGGTGGAA
>NW_025796847.1:0-7738 GCF_021613505.1 Equus quagga | reverse complement strand
TATGGCAGCTGCATCTTCATCTACATCAAACCCTCAGCAAGGGAAGGAGTGGCCATCAATAAAGTGGTGTCTGTGCTCACTACTTCAGTCGCCCCTGTGCTTAATCCGTTCATTTATACACTTCGAAACAGGCAAGTGAAAGATGCCTTTAAAGACACAGTAAAACGAATTGTATTTCTCACAAATAAGTGAGAGACTCTTGATGTTTTTTGAGGTTAAGTTAAATTAAATTTAAATCTGAATAATCCATGAGCAATATTCATGAATTTGCTAAACTGGTTCCTTAGTTTATTCTTTAGATTTATCAAGTTAATCTTCCCCCAAGAACATTTTTCTCTTATAATCCAAAAGTCAAATCAAGCTATTTATTTCTTCTTAAGTTTATTTTATTCAGAAGGGTTTTGTCAATTCCTACTTCCAGACGAGATTCCCCAAACGCTCAATGTCATAAAAAGGAAATGCAAATGATCAATGCTGTGTTTCTGGCCATATGGCCTTGTCGTGATGTGGAATATAAATGCCCAGAGACCATTTCTCATTTGTTGGGAATAGTGCACTATCCAGCCTCCAATCGTAGAAGGGTAACGAAGGATTCTTCACCAAAGCTTAAAAAGCAATTTAAAGAATTATGCACCTCTGAGCCCTCATTCTCAGTTTAGAATGCCCATTTTTCAGGAATAAGTAGAAGTTGTTAATGGGGCAAATCTAAAATCAGTGACGATAACTATATTCTTGCTTTTAAACCAATTTACCCACAAAAATGTTTCTACTGGCCGTTCTGGAAATTATGTGTCTGTACTGCATCCTGCAATATGATATGATGGCAGAAGAGAAAGAACAAGACTCCCAAGTATTGGGCACCTTCTATTGACATTGCCATTGAGGGTGTTTAGATACAGACTCGAGGAGAACAAGCCCCGAATTTAGGGGCAGGATAACTAAATCTTTGTTAGGTAAGTTCTCCAATATCCAGACTTATATTATCTCTTGATTTAAGAAAACTGTTAGAGATTAGGAGTATTGATCAACACATCAAAAAGTTCAGGGCCAGTCCAGTGGCCTTGTGGTAAAGTTCAGCACACTCCACTTGGGTGGTCCAGGTTTGCTTCCCGGGCGTTGACCTATGTCACTCGTCTGTCAGCAACCATGCTGTGATGGTGGTCCACATACAAATAGAGGAAGAGTGGCAACAGATGTTGGCTCAGGGACAATCTTCCTCAAGCAAAAAGAGGGAGATTGGCAACAGATGTTGGCTTAGGGAAAGTCTTTCTCAGAGGAAAAAAAAGTTCTCAATTTGGGAAGGACATTCTAAGGGGCATTTGGTGGCTTAGCATAGACTGACTATTGAAGATAAAATCCAGGTATAATGTGAAAAAAAAAAAAGATAGACTTAGAGAAGAAGGAGAGAGGTGTAAAAACAGGTAACAGTCATTCAGGGACCTTGGACCAAATAATTGGAATTCTTTCTATTAAATGGTAAACACAGTCTTTTTATTGTTTTCATGTTCTATAATTGTGAAAGCAAAATTTTATGCTTTCAGAGTACATATGCAACTATTACCTATGTTTATTAAACATCAGCTAGTTGCTTAAATGTACTTTTTATTTTGATCATATTTTCAGTTGTTCACACAAGGAAGGTTATGGCCATAGTATGAGTAAAACTTATTTTATACTTCAAAAATATTCAGGGAAAATAGGACTTTATTCTCCAAGGTTTTTCTTCTTTTTTCATTTAAAATTTCTAAAACACCAAGAGCTCATACTGATATAAATAAATGATTGAACAAATTAACAGATGAGGGAGAAGAGACAAATCTCCTGTGTAGAAGTATTCCAAATAATTTACGTAGATTCTCCACCCTAAAGGAAGGGGAAACTTTACAGCAGAGAAACTGACAAACTATCTCAGTCACGTGATCCAGGTCAAGATCAAATCATAAATCATGTTGATGGCATGTATCCTTGACATGGTGTGATAAAAATGCCACTTTACTTCTTCTTCTCAATAGCATCAGACAACTTCCAATAGTAGGGGCATCCTATAAAATACCCAACCAGTACTCCTCAAAACTGTCAAAGTCTTCAAATATAAGGAAAGTCTGAGAAACTGTCATAGTCAAGAGGAGGCTAAGGATACACAACAATTAAATGTAATGTGGTTCACGAGATGGGATCATGGAACAGAAAAAAGATATTAGCTGAAAACTAAGGAAATCTGAATAAATTACTGACTTTATTTAATAGTAATGTATCAGTAATGAGTCATTAGTTTTAACAAATGCATCGTACTAATGTAAGATGTTATAAGGGAAACTGGGTACATGGTATTTGGGAACCATCTATACTATCTTCTCCATTTTTCTGTAAATCTAAAACTGTTCTAAAATAAAAAAGATCTGTTAAAAAATAAATACAATCCTCAAATTAAAAATTAAATAAAAACTATTGTCTCTATGCTGAGGAAAATCTGTGGCTACTTAAATGATGGATTTGAAAGACAATTTAAAGCTTTCTTTTGCAGACTGCTTAATGCAAGGTGCCATTCAAACCCATTGTTCCACCTCTCATTCTTCTCCCTAGCCTGCTGATGACCTGTGTTTGATGCTCCCATTGCAACTTCCTCAACAGTCTCTCTGGGATGACTTCTCTTCAACATTTCTTTAACTTTTGTTCTTGAAGACAAAGGGTCTTTATTAGTCCCTCAGAACCAGGACACCGAGGGAACATATTGTTTGTCAGCACAATTGATCCCAAAGTGGCTGCACTGAAGAAAGAAAAAAAATATGTTCCCTTGGATATTTAAAAACCTCCAAAAAGCTAACATGTCTCTCACTGAGGTAATCATTCTCCTTGCAACAAAAAGAGCCCTAGACATTTTTTGGCCTTCAGCACACGTTTTGTTCATACTTTTACAAATATTTGAATGTATGTCCAACATTTTGATATGCAGCATAGAAAATGTAACAAAGTTAATCTGCCCCAGGGCAACAATACCATTTATAAAATATCCAACCATAAGAAGTTAACAATACAACAATTTGCACAAGGCAACATATATTGAAGT
Organism: Equus quagga; assembly: GCF_021613505.1. Taxonomy (NCBI): domain Eukaryota; kingdom Metazoa; phylum Chordata; class Mammalia; order Perissodactyla; family Equidae; genus Equus; species Equus quagga. The sequence goes on along the minus strand of NW_025796847.1, from coordinate 4,671 downwards.
GCAACATAAGTGGTATAGATCACGTGTGCTTTCAATACAGAAGGGAGATCCCTATGGTCAAGTGAAATAATAATAGCATTTATGTTATTTACTGTGTGCCAGGCATTGTTCTAAGTAAAATGTATGGTAATAATAGGTTCAATTAAAAAACCTATATGTTGTATATTATTATTATCAGCAATATATTATTATTATTCATTAATAATAGCATGCTATTGGTGAGGATTGTTTTAGACTGGTTACTTTTAAAAACTGCAGAAGGGAAGGAGGCTCTGAGAAGTAGAATTTACTTACCCTTTTGTTAAGAGACATTTACATTGTAAAGGAAATCTCCATCTGTAAAGTTGTCTCCTTCTCTGTACCAGGAAGAAGAGGGGATAACCTTATCTCTAGAAACTCTTAATCAATGCCAAAGGCAAGGACTTAAATCTGCATCTTGTTTACTGTACCTGTGTAGTAATCTCCCATGATCAACTCCCCCCACCCCCAACATCTTCCTCTGTCTTTAGCTAAAAATCATATTTAAGGTGGTGGCTTCAGCCATTTACTTAATCTGGTTTGATTCTTATCTAAAGTTATTGGACCACCCAATAACCAGACCCCCCCTGCACCAATACCATTTTAACAATTTCTTTTTATATATTCTCTCCTTTGTCTTGTAAAGAGATAACTCACATACCTATGCCTTAAATTTAGCCTTACCCTCAATCCATGTTTGCAGCAGCAGCAGCAGCAGCAGCAGCTCTGACTGCCCATGGGTCCTGTCCCCATGCTATTCCACACTATTCTCTAAATAAAAGAGCACTACTGCTAGACCTTGACAGTCCAAGAAATCTTTCTTTCAACTCTTCAGCTCGCTGACCCCATATCAATAAATACCTCATAATGTATTTAAGAGCTGTGTTGATGTATTTTCTTTTGATAGCAGTAATTCTCCATTCTCTCTTTTTTCCAGCTCAGTCTCATTAAAGGTTTACCAACTTTATTGTTTACAAACACCCAGCTTTTGATTTCATTGATTTTTCTCTATAATTTTTCCATTCTATATTTCACTGATTCCTGCTTATCATTATTATTTCTCTCCTTCTGCTTACTTTGTGTTTAATTTGATTAAATTTAGCAGTTTCTTAAAATGAAAGCTTATAGCATTGATTTTAGACCTTTCTGCATTTTAATATATTAATCTTATGCTATAAATGTCCTGCTAAGTAATATTTTAGCTGTATTCTACAAACTTTAATATGTTGTATTTTCATTTTCATTCTGTTCAAAATACTTTCTTATTTTTCTGTGATATATTTCTATGACCTATGTGTTATTTGCAAATCTGTTCCTTACTTTCCAAATATTTAAGGATTTTCCATATATCTTTCTGCTATTGTTTCTAGTTTAACTCCACTGTGGTCAGACAACATACTTTCTATAATTTCAATATTTTTAGTTTACTGAGACTTGTTTTGTGGCCCAGGATATGGTTTATCTTGGTAAATAACTGATATGTACTTGTAAAAGGATACATTCAAGCTGTTGTATAGTGTATTTTTCTGTAAACACCAGTGTTGTCATCATGATTCAAATTCTTATATACCTGAACTGATTTTATGTCTACTGGTTCTACCAATTTCTGAGAGAGGGTTGGTGACGACTCCAACTATATTGTGGGTTTGTATATTTCTCATTTCAATTCTATCAATTTGTGCTTCGTGTATTTTGAAATACTGTAAATGAAGTGAAAACTTCATCAGTATGAAATGCCCTTCTTACTCCAGGTAGTATCCCTGTTCTTAAACTTCTGTTTAGTGTTTTCATGGCATCATTAAAATATTTTTACTTTATCATATTTTTATAGTTTTTTTTTTTCTTGACTGGATAGAGTTGAGCTTGCATTGTTATCCAATCTGGCAATGGGTATTTTTTAATTGTAATTTTTAGACAATTTCCATGTAATGTAATTATCTATATATTTGGGTTTAGTCTACTGTCTTGCCATTTGTTTTCTCCTTGTTTCAGGTGTTCTTTTTATCCTCTTTTATTGTTTTTTCCATTAATTGAATATGTTTTCATGATTCCATCATATTTCCACTAATGCCTTATTAGTGCTTCTGATTTGTTTTAATTTTTCTATTTTTTAAGACACTATTTTTAGAATAGTTTTAGGTTTACAACAAAACTGAGAAGGAAGTACAGAGATTAACCATATACTCCCTGCTCCTACACATGCATATCCTTTCCCATTATCAATATCACCCATCAGAATGGGTCTCTTCCATGTCACTTACAATTGACTATTTTTTTTTCATCATGATGGGAGATATATATATATATATGTATGTATTTGCTTCTTTGCATGTCTGATAACTTTTATTGGCTTCTAAACATAGTGACTTTTACCTTTTTGATCCTTGATATGTTTACCTGTCCATAAATATTCTTAAGGTTTGCTCCAGGACACAGTTAAGTTACTAAGTTACAGTTTAATCCTTTTGGAAGCAAAGGAAATAATCAGCGAAATGAAAGGGCAACTTATGGAATGGGAGAAAATATTTGCAAACCTTATATCAGATAGGGATTAATATTGAAAATATGTAAGGACCTCATACAACTCAATAGCAATAAAAACACCAATAATCTGATTAAAAACTCAGCAATGGATCTGAATAGGCATTTCTCCAAAGAAGACATACGAATGAACAACAGGTATATGACAAGATACTCAATATCACTAATAATCAGGGAAATGCAAATCAAAACCACAATGAGATATAACCTCACACATGTTAGGACAGCTGTTAACAAGAAAGAAAAATGCAACAAGTGTTAGTGAGGATGTGGAGAAATTGGAATATTTGTACACTTGTACACATATATAGAACACGTAGATTGAATACTTGTTAGGATATACAAGATTTGAATAACACCAGCATCCAATGTGACCTAATTGACATTTATAGAATGCTCCACTATAAAACAGCAGAATACACACTGTTTTCAACTGCACATGGAACATTTACCAAGATAGATCATATTCTGTACCATAAAACAAGTCTCAATAAATTTAAAGGATTCAAGTCATCCAAACTATGATCTCTGACCGCAACTGAATTAAATTAAAAGTCACTAACAGAAAGACCTCTGTGTAAAAATGAAAGAAATCCCAGTGAGAGGCTTAAAAATTTCTCTACGTGTTATACGCTGCTCTACACCCCTGGTAATTCCAGATGTGCCAATTCTTTGCTTGGACAGAGACACGTGTTTTAGAGAGATGTCAAGAGCTCCAATTGTTTATTGTTTATTTTTGTTGTTGTTGTGTCATCACCTACACATTCTGACACTTTGGTTTAACCTTGTTAATTCCAGAACTTATAAATCTATTGAGGAAAAAATACAGCCTAATCTGAAGGAGAGCGCATCCTATCCATGCAGTGAATGACAGAAAGCCTAGAAGGTAAAATATAGAGTAAATAAAGAGGATAAATGTGATGTGGCTTTATGAAAATGGCCCCGATTGACAAAGTGAGAGAGAAATACGTTATCTTCTAAGTATTAGGAGGGAAACACTGAGCTTAAAGACAAGAGACATGAGTTCTATTTTACTCTCTGCCAAAGTCTGTGACTTTAAAACTCACTGCTCGCCCTGAGCCTTAGACTCCCTATCCATGAAGGGAAAAGAATGATTCAGATAATCTAACTACATGTCCTTGGACCTCTTGGAAAAGAAGAAGTAACTACAAAAAATAAGTATTTTAATTAAAGCTTTGAAGTTGCACTGATTTTAAAGACTAAAGTTTTGAAAACAATACGCTGATTTCACTGGGAGTCATCAAGTGAGGTTCATGTGATTTTTTACGGTGTTCTCTGACTAGACAGACCAAGAAGTAAATCACTAAAGTTATCTCCTCAAAATGGAGAAATTTAACAGACTCCCCATGCTCGTCCACAATGAAACAACTTGGAATTCTTCTAATCAATAGGCATATTAACATTCGGGGCCCTGGGTAACCTAGAGAAGACGAAGATCTATCAGGTCGTTAGTTGACCTAGCTTTTTGTTGACCTTATGAAGTCAAGGACACCATGGGTTATAGCAAATTAATGTATCAAGCCCATCTAAAAGGAATAGATTTGACTGAATTTTATACACATCAGTGAAACCACTTCTCTCAAAAAGCACAGCAAGAGGGGAGACCTTGAATTAACATCTTTTCCAGAGTCATATCTTCTTCATTGAGAACCACGATGAAGAGATGAGGAATTTCCTGACCATCTCATACTTTCTGTTGCCATGAATAACATCCAACTGATCAACTTTCACATATTGCATTCTGTGTTGCTATCAGAGACAGGAAAACTTGAAGACTATTTTTAAAACAATTAGAAAATAATGCAATAAATAATTTGAAAGCTTATTTCTGGGAATTCAGGCTATTCTTCCCAAAAATAATTTAATATCCCTTGCAATGAACAAAAATATAAGTGAATTCTAAAGCATTCTTGTTTGACTGCAAAGATTACCACTTTCTCTTTGAACATTACGTCTATACACTTGTTACATGATAAAACATGTGTATGTTTAAACTCATTCAAGACCCACGGAAAGACAAAGTCACTGTCAGTCGGCACATATGCAATTATGTCTCAGTTGGGCAGTCATTGGAATACATTTAAGTCATCA
>NW_025796846.1:0-7738 GCF_021613505.1 Equus quagga | reverse complement strand
TGATGACTTAAATGTATTCCAATGACTGCCCAACTGAGACATAATTGCATATGTGCCGACTGACAGTGACTTTGTCTTTCCGTGGGTCTTGAATGAGTTTAAACATACACATGTTTTATCATGTAACAAGTGTATAGACGTAATGTTCAAAGAGAAAGTGGTAATCTTTGCAGTCAAACAAGAATGCTTTAGAATTCACTTATATTTTTGTTCATTGCAAGGGATATTAAATTATTTTTGGGAAGAATAGCCTGAATTCCCAGAAATAAGCTTTCAAATTATTTATTGCATTATTTTCTAATTGTTTTAAAAATAGTCTTCAAGTTTTCCTGTCTCTGATAGCAACACAGAATGCAATATGTGAAAGTTGATCAGTTGGATGTTATTCATGGCAACAGAAAGTATGAGATGGTCAGGAAATTCCTCATCTCTTCATCGTGGTTCTCAATGAAGAAGATATGACTCTGGAAAAGATGTTAATTCAAGGTCTCCCCTCTTGCTGTGCTTTTTGAGAGAAGTGGTTTCACTGATGTGTATAAAATTCAGTCAAATCTATTCCTTTTAGATGGGCTTGATACATTAATTTGCTATAACCCATGGTGTCCTTGACTTCATAAGGTCAACAAAAAGCTAGGTCAACTAACGACCTGATAGATCTTCGTCTTCTCTAGGTTACCCAGGGCCCCGAATGTTAATATGCCTATTGATTAGAAGAATTCCAAGTTGTTTCATTGTGGACGAGCATGGGGAGTCTGTTAAATTTCTCCATTTTGAGGAGATAACTTTAGTGATTTACTTCTTGGTCTGTCTAGTCAGAGAACACCGTAAAAAATCACATGAACCTCACTTGATGACTCCCAGTGAAATCAGCGTATTGTTTTCAAAACTTTAGTCTTTAAAATCAGTGCAACTTCAAAGCTTTAATTAAAATACTTATTTTTTGTAGTTACTTCTTCTTTTCCAAGAGGTCCAAGGACATGTAGTTAGATTATCTGAATCATTCTTTTCCCTTCATGGATAGGGAGTCTAAGGCTCAGGGCGAGCAGTGAGTTTTAAAGTCACAGACTTTGGCAGAGAGTAAAATAGAACTCATGTCTCTTGTCTTTAAGCTCAGTGTTTCCCTCCTAATACTTAGAAGATAACGTATTTCTCTCTCACTTTGTCAATCGGGGCCATTTTCATAAAGCCACATCACATTTATCCTCTTTATTTACTCTATATTTTACCTTCTAGGCTTTCTGTCATTCACTGCATGGATAGGATGCGCTCTCCTTCAGATTAGGCTGTATTTTTTCCTCAATAGATTTATAAGTTCTGGAATTAACAAGGTTAAACCAAAGTGTCAGAATGTGTAGGTGATGACACAACAACAACAAAAATAAACAATAAACAATTGGAGCTCTTGACATCTCTCTAAAACACGTGTCTCTGTCCAAGCAAAGAATTGGCACATCTGGAATTACCAGGGGTGTAGAGCAGCGTATAACACGTAGAGAAATTTTTAAGCCTCTCACTGGGATTTCTTTCATTTTTACACAGAGGTCTTTCTGTTAGTGACTTTTAATTTAATTCAGTTGCGGTCAGAGATCATAGTTTGGATGACTTGAATCCTTTAAATTTATTGAGACTTGTTTTATGGTACAGAATATGATCTATCTTGGTAAATGTTCCATGTGCAGTTGAAAACAGTGTGTATTCTGCTGTTTTATAGTGGAGCATTCTATAAATGTCAATTAGGTCACATTGGATGCTGGTGTTATTCAAATCTTGTATATCCTAACAAGTATTCAATCTACGTGTTCTATATATGTGTACAAGTGTACAAATATTCCAATTTCTCCACATCCTCACTAACACTTGTTGCATTTTTCTTTCTTGTTAACAGCTGTCCTAACATGTGTGAGGTTATATCTCATTGTGGTTTTGATTTGCATTTCCCTGATTATTAGTGATATTGAGTATCTTGTCATATACCTGTTGTTCATTCGTATGTCTTCTTTGGAGAAATGCCTATTCAGATCCATTGCTGAGTTTTTAATCAGATTATTGGTGTTTTTATTGCTATTGAGTTGTATGAGGTCCTTACATATTTTCAATATTAATCCCTATCTGATATAAGGTTTGCAAATATTTTCTCCCATTCCATAAGTTGCCCTTTCATTTCGCTGATTATTTCCTTTGCTTCCAAAAGGATTAAACTGTAACTTAGTAACTTAACTGTGTCCTGGAGCAAACCTTAAGAATATTTATGGACAGGTAAACATATCAAGGATCAAAAAGGTAAAAGTCACTATGTTTAGAAGCCAATAAAAGTTATCAGACATGCAAAGAAGCAAATACATACATATATATATATATATCTCCCATCATGATGAAAAAAAAATAGTCAATTGTAAGTGACATGGAAGAGACCCATTCTGATGGGTGATATTGATAATGGGAAAGGATATGCATGTGTAGGAGCAGGGAGTATATGGTTAATCTCTGTACTTCCTTCTCAGTTTTGTTGTAAACCTAAAACTATTCTAAAAATAGTGTCTTAAAAAATAGAAAAATTAAAACAAATCAGAAGCACTAATAAGGCATTAGTGGAAATATGATGGAATCATGAAAACATATTCAATTAATGGAAAAAACAATAAAAGAGGATAAAAAGAACACCTGAAACAAGGAGAAAACAAATGGCAAGACAGTAGACTAAACCCAAATATATAGATAATTACATTACATGGAAATTGTCTAAAAATTACAATTAAAAAATACCCATTGCCAGATTGGATAACAATGCAAGCTCAACTCTATCCAGTCAAGAAAAAAAAAAACTATAAAAATATGATAAAGTAAAAATATTTTAATGATGCCATGAAAACACTAAACAGAAGTTTAAGAACAGGGATACTACCTGGAGTAAGAAGGGCATTTCATACTGATGAAGTTTTCACTTCATTTACAGTATTTCAAAATACACGAAGCACAAATTGATAGAATTGAAATGAGAAATATACAAACCCACAATATAGTTGGAGTCGTCACCAACCCTCTCTCAGAAATTGGTAGAACCAGTAGACATAAAATCAGTTCAGGTATATAAGAATTTGAATCATGATGACAACACTGGTGTTTACAGAAAAATACACTATACAACAGCTTGAATGTATCCTTTTACAAGTACATATCAGTTATTTACCAAGATAAACCATATCCTGGGCCACAAAACAAGTCTCAGTAAACTAAAAATATTGAAATTATAGAAAGTATGTTGTCTGACCACAGTGGAGTTAAACTAGAAACAATAGCAGAAAGATATATGGAAAATCCTTAAATATTTGGAAAGTAAGGAACAGATTTGCAAATAACACATAGGTCATAGAAATATATCACAGAAAAATAAGAAAGTATTTTGAACAGAATGAAAATGAAAATACAACATATTAAAGTTTGTAGAATACAGCTAAAATATTACTTAGCAGGACATTTATAGCATAAGATTAATATATTAAAATGCAGAAAGGTCTAAAATCAATGCTATAAGCTTTCATTTTAAGAAACTGCTAAATTTAATCAAATTAAACACAAAGTAAGCAGAAGGAGAGAAATAATAATGATAAGCAGGAATCAGTGAAATATAGAATGGAAAAATTATAGAGAAAAATCAATGAAATCAAAAGCTGGGTGTTTGTAAACAATAAAGTTGGTAAACCTTTAATGAGACTGAGCTGGAAAAAAGAGAGAATGGAGAATTACTGCTATCAAAAGAAAATACATCAACACAGCTCTTAAATACATTATGAGGTATTTATTGATATGGGGTCAGCGAGCTGAAGAGTTGAAAGAAAGATTTCTTGGACTGTCAAGGTCTAGCAGTAGTGCTCTTTTATTTAGAGAATAGTGTGGAATAGCATGGGGACAGGACCCATGGGCAGTCAGAGCTGCTGCTGCTGCTGCTGCTGCTGCAAACATGGATTGAGGGTAAGGCTAAATTTAAGGCATAGGTATGTGAGTTATCTCTTTACAAGACAAAGGAGAGAATATATAAAAAGAAATTGTTAAAATGGTATTGGTGCAGGGGGGGTCTGGTTATTGGGTGGTCCAATAACTTTAGATAAGAATCAAACCAGATTAAGTAAATGGCTGAAGCCACCACCTTAAATATGATTTTTAGCTAAAGACAGAGGAAGATGTTGGGGGTGGGGGGAGTTGATCATGGGAGATTACTACACAGGTACAGTAAACAAGATGCAGATTTAAGTCCTTGCCTTTGGCATTGATTAAGAGTTTCTAGAGATAAGGTTATCCCCTCTTCTTCCTGGTACAGAGAAGGAGACAACTTTACAGATGGAGATTTCCTTTACAATGTAAATGTCTCTTAACAAAAGGGTAAGTAAATTCTACTTCTCAGAGCCTCCTTCCCTTCTGCAGTTTTTAAAAGTAACCAGTCTAAAACAATCCTCACCAATAGCATGCTATTATTAATGAATAATAATAATATATTGCTGATAATAATAATATACAACATATAGGTTTTTTAATTGAACCTATTATTACCATACATTTTACTTAGAACAATGCCTGGCACACAGTAAATAACATAAATGCTATTATTATTTCACTTGACCATAGGGATCTCCCTTCTGTATTGAAAGCACACGTGATCTATACCACTTATGTTGCACTTCAATATATGTTGCCTTGTGCAAATTGTTGTATTGTTAACTTCTTATGGTTGGATATTTTATAAATGGTATTGTTGCCCTGGGGCAGATTAACTTTGTTACATTTTCTATGCTGCATATCAAAATGTTGGACATACATTCAAATATTTGTAAAAGTATGAACAAAACGTGTGCTGAAGGCCAAAAAATGTCTAGGGCTCTTTTTGTTGCAAGGAGAATGATTACCTCAGTGAGAGACATGTTAGCTTTTTGGAGGTTTTTAAATATCCAAGGGAACATATTTTTTTTCTTTCTTCAGTGCAGCCACTTTGGGATCAATTGTGCTGACAAACAATATGTTCCCTCGGTGTCCTGGTTCTGAGGGACTAATAAAGACCCTTTGTCTTCAAGAACAAAAGTTAAAGAAATGTTGAAGAGAAGTCATCCCAGAGAGACTGTTGAGGAAGTTGCAATGGGAGCATCAAACACAGGTCATCAGCAGGCTAGGGAGAAGAATGAGAGGTGGAACAATGGGTTTGAATGGCACCTTGCATTAAGCAGTCTGCAAAAGAAAGCTTTAAATTGTCTTTCAAATCCATCATTTAAGTAGCCACAGATTTTCCTCAGCATAGAGACAATAGTTTTTATTTAATTTTTAATTTGAGGATTGTATTTATTTTTTAACAGATCTTTTTTATTTTAGAACAGTTTTAGATTTACAGAAAAATGGAGAAGATAGTATAGATGGTTCCCAAATACCATGTACCCAGTTTCCCTTATAACATCTTACATTAGTACGATGCATTTGTTAAAACTAATGACTCATTACTGATACATTACTATTAAATAAAGTCAGTAATTTATTCAGATTTCCTTAGTTTTCAGCTAATATCTTTTTTCTGTTCCATGATCCCATCTCGTGAACCACATTACATTTAATTGTTGTGTATCCTTAGCCTCCTCTTGACTATGACAGTTTCTCAGACTTTCCTTATATTTGAAGACTTTGACAGTTTTGAGGAGTACTGGTTGGGTATTTTATAGGATGCCCCTACTATTGGAAGTTGTCTGATGCTATTGAGAAGAAGAAGTAAAGTGGCATTTTTATCACACCATGTCAAGGATACATGCCATCAACATGATTTATGATTTGATCTTGACCTGGATCACGTGACTGAGATAGTTTGTCAGTTTCTCTGCTGTAAAGTTTCCCCTTCCTTTAGGGTGGAGAATCTACGTAAATTATTTGGAATACTTCTACACAGGAGATTTGTCTCTTCTCCCTCATCTGTTAATTTGTTCAATCATTTATTTATATCAGTATGAGCTCTTGGTGTTTTAGAAATTTTAAATGAAAAAAGAAGAAAAACCTTGGAGAATAAAGTCCTATTTTCCCTGAATATTTTTGAAGTATAAAATAAGTTTTACTCATACTATGGCCATAACCTTCCTTGTGTGAACAACTGAAAATATGATCAAAATAAAAAGTACATTTAAGCAACTAGCTGATGTTTAATAAACATAGGTAATAGTTGCATATGTACTCTGAAAGCATAAAATTTTGCTTTCACAATTATAGAACATGAAAACAATAAAAAGACTGTGTTTACCATTTAATAGAAAGAATTCCAATTATTTGGTCCAAGGTCCCTGAATGACTGTTACCTGTTTTTACACCTCTCTCCTTCTTCTCTAAGTCTATCTTTTTTTTTTTTCACATTATACCTGGATTTTATCTTCAATAGTCAGTCTATGCTAAGCCACCAAATGCCCCTTAGAATGTCCTTCCCAAATTGAGAACTTTTTTTTCCTCTGAGAAAGACTTTCCCTAAGCCAACATCTGTTGCCAATCTCCCTCTTTTTGCTTGAGGAAGATTGTCCCTGAGCCAACATCTGTTGCCACTCTTCCTCTATTTGTATGTGGACCACCATCACAGCATGGTTGCTGACAGACGAGTGACATAGGTCAACGCCCGGGAAGCAAACCTGGACCACCCAAGTGGAGTGTGCTGAACTTTACCACAAGGCCACTGGACTGGCCCTGAACTTTTTGATGTGTTGATCAATACTCCTAATCTCTAACAGTTTTCTTAAATCAAGAGATAATATAAGTCTGGATATTGGAGAACTTACCTAACAAAGATTTAGTTATCCTGCCCCTAAATTCGGGGCTTGTTCTCCTCGAGTCTGTATCTAAACACCCTCAATGGCAATGTCAATAGAAGGTGCCCAATACTTGGGAGTCTTGTTCTTTCTCTTCTGCCATCATATCATATTGCAGGATGCAGTACAGACACATAATTTCCAGAACGGCCAGTAGAAACATTTTTGTGGGTAAATTGGTTTAAAAGCAAGAATATAGTTATCGTCACTGATTTTAGATTTGCCCCATTAACAACTTCTACTTATTCCTGAAAAATGGGCATTCTAAACTGAGAATGAGGGCTCAGAGGTGCATAATTCTTTAAATTGCTTTTTAAGCTTTGGTGAAGAATCCTTCGTTACCCTTCTACGATTGGAGGCTGGATAGTGCACTATTCCCAACAAATGAGAAATGGTCTCTGGGCATTTATATTCCACATCACGACAAGGCCATATGGCCAGAAACACAGCATTGATCATTTGCATTTCCTTTTTATGACATTGAGCGTTTGGGGAATCTCGTCTGGAAGTAGGAATTGACAAAACCCTTCTGAATAAAATAAACTTAAGAAGAAATAAATAGCTTGATTTGACTTTTGGATTATAAGAGAAAAATGTTCTTGGGGGAAGATTAACTTGATAAATCTAAAGAATAAACTAAGGAACCAGTTTAGCAAATTCATGAATATTGCTCATGGATTATTCAGATTTAAATTTAATTTAACTTAACCTCAAAAAACATCAAGAGTCTCTCACTTATTTGTGAGAAATACAATTCGTTTTACTGTGTCTTTAAAGGCATCTTTCACTTGCCTGTTTCGAAGTGTATAAATGAACGGATTAAGCACAGGGGCGACTGAAGTAGTGAGCACAGACACCACTTTATTGATGGCCACTCCTTCCCTTGCTGAGGGTTTGATGTAGATGAAGATGCAGCTGCCATA
>NW_025796845.1:0-1265 GCF_021613505.1 Equus quagga | reverse complement strand
ACACGTGCCACCTTGGGATGCTGTAAGAATATCTAAGGCCATTCTATTTTGAAGGACAGCCTTTCTCATTAAAGGCATTTCAGTATTTAATAAGACTATTCCTGCTTGACTATCATTAAGGGCTTCTTGAGTAAATTTAGTCAGATCTTCCATATGTAATAATGACATCTTTTAGCTCCAAAGAAGGAGCAAATATAGCTGCAAATATAGCCATACCAGTGAAACCCTGAACAAGCCCATCTGGCCTTAAAGAGAGGGAGATTGGCAACAGGTTTTAACTCAGCCTGACTCTTTCCCTGCTTTTAAAGGAAACTCAGGGTGAAGTGTTTTAGCCATCCAGGCAGTAGCCAAGGCCAAAGATTTGTTCCACATAACCACTGAGTTCCATTAGGAGTCACTCGATAAATTCCTGGCCTTCAAGACCAGTCTATTCCAAATTAATCGCTTTAAGTATGATAGCATTCCAAACAATTATAAAATAGGTATACAGTTTAAGCATAACAAAGGTTTAAATGGGGAGATATAAGGTTGGGAATACAGGCCTGGTCCGGAGTCTTGGGACAGCTGTCTACAACAGATGTCGTCGTCTTCTCCTCCTGGTTTGGTCCTTTTCGACAGGGCCGCAAACAGTCTTATTTGATATCTCTTTCAATAAATAAATTCTTCAGGTTACAGTCCATGATCCTTAAGTTCTGGGACTTCTCTGTGAAAGAATCAGCTACAAATCTTTCATTTCTTTTAAGCACCACAATAAGACCATGAAAACAATGTAATACATCCCTTAAGCAAAGCTGGTTCATGTATTTCTTCATTTAATTTTATAGGCTGTTGTTATTTAAAAAGGAGACAGCCGATGTTTACAAAAAGTATAGATCTAAGATTAAAGAGCACTAGCATAAGAGCTTTTGGCCGTGAGAGAGTAAATGTTTCTGAAAGCTTGCCAATTAAGTTTTGGTTGTGCCATTAGTTCCTTTTACCAATACTGAGGATTGAGGATGGTAGGCACAGTAGAAATGCTGCAATATTGGCCAAACATTACAAATAGATTTGAGTTCCCCCAGTCACTGTGTAACTCGGGAGGAATTCCTCAAACAGGAATTTATTCTTTTCGATAATAATTTACCTAAAGCCATCGCTCTTCTGCAAGGAAAGGCCTCAAAACAATGTGAGAACATACAGATCATTACAAGATATGTTTATCCTTGAGATGGTGGCATTTGGACAAAGTCCAATTGTCATACCTCGAAGGGTCCCTTAGGAAGGGA
>NW_025796844.1:0-1265 GCF_021613505.1 Equus quagga | reverse complement strand
TCCCTTCCTAAGGGACCCTTCGAGGTATGACAATTGGACTTTGTCCAAATGCCACCATCTCAAGGATAAACATATCTTGTAATGATCTGTATGTTCTCACATTGTTTTGAGGCCTTTCCTTGCAGAAGAGCGATGGCTTTAGGTAAATTATTATCGAAAAGAATAAATTCCTGTTTGAGGAATTCCTCCCGAGTTACACAGTGACTGGGGGAACTCAAATCTATTTGTAATGTTTGGCCAATATTGCAGCATTTCTACTGTGCCTACCATCCTCAATCCTCAGTATTGGTAAAAGGAACTAATGGCACAACCAAAACTTAATTGGCAAGCTTTCAGAAACATTTACTCTCTCACGGCCAAAAGCTCTTATGCTAGTGCTCTTTAATCTTAGATCTATACTTTTTGTAAACATCGGCTGTCTCCTTTTTAAATAACAACAGCCTATAAAATTAAATGAAGAAATACATGAACCAGCTTTGCTTAAGGGATGTATTACATTGTTTTCATGGTCTTATTGTGGTGCTTAAAAGAAATGAAAGATTTGTAGCTGATTCTTTCACAGAGAAGTCCCAGAACTTAAGGATCATGGACTGTAACCTGAAGAATTTATTTATTGAAAGAGATATCAAATAAGACTGTTTGCGGCCCTGTCGAAAAGGACCAAACCAGGAGGAGAAGACGACGACATCTGTTGTAGACAGCTGTCCCAAGACTCCGGACCAGGCCTGTATTCCCAACCTTATATCTCCCCATTTAAACCTTTGTTATGCTTAAACTGTATACCTATTTTATAATTGTTTGGAATGCTATCATACTTAAAGCGATTAATTTGGAATAGACTGGTCTTGAAGGCCAGGAATTTATCGAGTGACTCCTAATGGAACTCAGTGGTTATGTGGAACAAATCTTTGGCCTTGGCTACTGCCTGGATGGCTAAAACACTTCACCCTGAGTTTCCTTTAAAAGCAGGGAAAGAGTCAGGCTGAGTTAAAACCTGTTGCCAATCTCCCTCTCTTTAAGGCCAGATGGGCTTGTTCAGGGTTTCACTGGTATGGCTATATTTGCAGCTATATTTGCTCCTTCTTTGGAGCTAAAAGATGTCATTATTACATATGGAAGATCTGACTAAATTTACTCAAGAAGCCCTTAATGATAGTCAAGCAGGAATAGTCTTATTAAATACTGAAATGCCTTTAATGAGAAAGGCTGTCCTTCAAAATAGAATGGCCTTAGATATTCTTACAGCATCCCAAGGTGGCACGTGT
>NW_025796843.1:0-4487 GCF_021613505.1 Equus quagga | reverse complement strand
ACAAAGTCCAATTGTCATACCTCGAAGGGTCCCTTAGGAAGGGAAAGAGGCCTTGTGACCCATGGAGTGGGTTTCTTATTGGGCCCAAACCACATCTGCGAGGGGGTGTCAAAAATTCCCCCTTTTGACTGCCGTATCTGTTTCTCTTGTTCTGTGGCAATTTCTTGAGCCTATAGAAGGAAATCTTTTACTGGGTTAGCAGTTAACAGAAAGTAGCAGGCATTCTTGAGGCTAGACAGTGTAACATCCTCACCTACACTTAAGTAAGACTCATTTGTAAACCAAATTAAACAATAGAATGCAGTCGTGGTCTTCTCTCCCTTGTGATAATGGTTGGAGCAAATTATAAATTAGTTCCTGTGTCCAGGGGGCAGGCAGTCAAGAAAACTTGTAGATGTCAGAGTCAAAGCATCTTTTTGCAGCTTGAAAGGTCTCTGATGATGTCATCGGGCATTCAGGTATCTTTTGAGTGGCTTACAGCTTACACAGCAACAGATAGGAATCTCTCAAGTTTCTATCAAGTCGTTCAGCTTCAGTTTGCAAGGTTTCAGGAAAAAGAGCATGTTCAATTCTCAATGATTCCAAACGAAAATGAGGGAAAAATTGAAAACATTAGTTTGGAGGTTTGTAACCAGATATTTCAGTAGAAGAATTCAGGATGCAGTTCAGTTCACAGGTAGAAAAAGCCTCAAAGACAATTAACAGAACTAGGATCTAATATCCACAAATGTGCATTAGTTTTTTTTTTTTTCACTGAAACATAATTCTTCTCTCCAAAATCACCCTCATTTTTACCAAAGATAGTCAAATTAAGACTAATTGGTTTGCAAAATAAGTTTAGTTTCAAGAAACTTGGCCCAATTATTTACATAAGTGCAGCAAGAATAGCAATTGATCATATAGACTCTTAAATCCGCTTTTGCTGGAATTTTTTTATGAGGAATCTCGGATTGAACTTTAAAGACTTCTCGAGGCCAGAAAAGCCAAGCCAAGGATTTGTGCCATCAGGCCTTGCCTGCAATACCTTAGATTTGGGTGAATTTCTTTCCTTTCTTGAGATTCCCCAAAATATTTCGAGGTTCATCGCACCTGCCAGATAAGCAAGCTTCCTTACTTACCAGGTAAGATTGCTGGAATCTCTCTGTAAAGCAAGGTACCAGGCCCATATTTCCAAGTGGCTTTATTTCCAGAAAGTCAACCTTATTCCTCAAAGGCAGTATTGTCATATCTGAGTCTGTATGTTTCTCTCAAATATGACATTCCAGTCAAAGCTTTGATAAGATAACAAATGTGTCCTGTTATAATGAGAACAGATTCTTATTGAACTTATGCAAATAAATATATTGCCACGAAATAACCATACTCACTCACAAAGAGTTTCCAAATTCTGGAGGGATCAGGTAGGGAGAAAAAGACAAATGTTTCAGTTTTGCTCACAAAGGTATAATTTCAGTGATTGCTATAAGACATGGTTAGCATAAGAGAAAAGATTTCCTTAAATCTGAGAAAACAAAACAACACATCAAAAACAATATTTCAAACAAAAGTCGTAAAAAGAATTGTAATCATCCTCAGTTCATTCAGTCCTGTATAACCGGTTCTTGATCTTAATCTCTATTAGCAGTTTTGTTTTTTAACATTAAAACTCATTTGCTTAATTGGATTTACTTTAATCTTAGTCTACTTGACCAGGCATAAAACTCCTTTCAGAATTTCTCTTTCACAAACCTTCTACAACTTTTTTTTTGCCTTCAGAATTTGTCCCATGCTTTCCTTCTTCCCTTCTAGTACATTAAGACAAATTTATCTTCCTTAACCAACCAAACAAAAATATTTCCATTCTTTATACCTTCTTTACTGAAAACTTACATTTTAACTTTCCTTGAATGCAGAGCTGTTTTCCTTATTAATTTCCAATAGCGTTAATTAGAACTTTTAACCATTAACAGACAAAAGGTAAGCAATTATGAATTGTCTTTTATATCAGCATTCTAAACACTTCATAATTTCTAGGAACACATCACTTTACAGTAAAAGACCCAAAGACTTTTATCATCTCTGCAATAAAAACCAAAAGCAGATAAACTTAGATGTCTAGCAATGTTTGTTCTATCCAATCCAAAAATTACCCAGATACTCAGATTTTTATCATTTAACTTGACTTGGCAAAACTCAAGATTGTTACCAAAAAGAATTTCGAAGGTGTTTTTTTTTTCCCCAAGTATACAGACCATAAAACAGTTATTGTACCCACTTTTATCTGTTTAAACCATTTGTTTCCAACACTTATGTTCAGATTACCTACGAAAACCTCATGAGACATTAGACAAAACTGGTCCTCATTTAAAGCTATTATTTTGCTGACGAATTGCTAACAGACAACATGAACTTATTTGACTAGTAAACCCAGGCTGCATGCCTGCATCATATGCAAATACCGACAACTCTGACAACAAGACTATTTTTAATCAAACCAACAAACTTAAACAAGCTTTCATTTACCAAAGGTTAATTCACATCACGTTAACTTTGAAAGACACTGGGTTAATTTCTACTACATTTAGAATTTATGTAAGCACTTACTTTAAGCCAAACCTCTTGATTTCTCAGAAACTGGGTTGTAACTCAAATTACATTCTAGGTTGATCTACCTGTCCAACTGCATCACAAAGGCACAGAGAAACGCAAGTTTCCGATTTTACAGAAGGTCCAGGTTCTGGTCAGGTCCAGCCTGAACTTAACCTCGACTTGGTGACAACAGAAGAGATGATGAGCAAAACAGACAAAGAAAAGAAGAGATGAGATCAGACCTCGCCCTCATGGCCTCTTCCAGAGGGTTATCAAGATAAGAGTCACACAACAGTTCCCATGCTGGGCACACAACCTCAGCAGGACAGTTCACAGAATAAATCACAGGTCTCCTACCCTTATAACTGACTCAGTAGGTGACTAAAATACTCAATAAGTCAACTGTCAAGAGAGGGCACCCCCACTTAGGGTTGCTGGGGTGATCAGGCCCAGAAACCCAAAGTTGGGGCTCCCAGGGGTGGAGCCTTTTACCCTTTAAAGATTTCTTTGTTTCCC
The DNA here is from genome assembly GCF_021613505.1 of Equus quagga. NCBI lineage: Eukaryota > Metazoa > Chordata > Mammalia > Perissodactyla > Equidae > Equus > Equus quagga. The sequence goes on along the minus strand of NW_025796843.1, from coordinate 1,403 downwards.
GGTTGCAAAGCTCAAAAGGAGGCAAAAATGGCCATTGTAACTCTAAGAGAGATGAAGACATTTGGGTTAGTTCTATTCAGAAAAATTTTTGTAAGCGCTTACTTTAAGTCAATGGAATAGAGCTCTTTAGAAAAGAAGAAAGAGATGAGCTCTGAGATTCCAAAGGCAGCTGCAGAGGAGATGGAAGGGATAAGCGGGCTGGGACGGTTTCTGACTTCTTATCCTTTTTTTCAGTTCAGATACCATCTCTGCCAATTTACGGTTAGTCTCCTGTAAAGAATTCATTTTATCATTATTACGTTTTGAAGCCTCTAAATGCCAGTCATAATAAGCTTCCCATTCTTTTGCTTTAGTTTTAGAGCCAGCTCTTTCTACTTGTGCGCGCAAATACAGTAGCTTTGAGATATCAAACATTCCCCACTTTGGCCACTTAAGTCATTCTTAGTTAATCCTTCCCATTTTGTTAGATACTTACAAGCATTGTTTCCATACAGGAAACCAGCTGGAGTTCCATTGGGAGGTCGTCCATCCGGGAGCTGGCCGGCTTTAAAAAGCACGGTTTTCCCATTTTCTTTTTGCTTGTCTGTTTTTTGTTTTTTGTTTTTTTAATAAAGTCTGAACAACTTCTAAGGACAGTGTAGTGGGTCAGAAGTGTGCTGCTTGTGAGTGTTACTCCCCATAGAAAGGTCGTAAACACTCTCTTACGTGCCTTGGGTTTTCCTCTGGCAGTCTAAAACCACCGTGGGGCTCGGAAGCGCGGGTGACCAGCCCTTATGTGCGCGTCCCCGGGTGAGCCTGTAATTAATTACCGTGAATGAGAGTGGAGTTCCCTATGAGACCGCTGCACGTCGCGAGGATTGATCCTCTGACACTCCCGCTGAGGTCCTTAGTCACCTAAGGGCGCCTTTTGGTAAAGGCCGGGAGGAGCAAGTGTCCCTTTTCTTCGGAGCTGAAGACATTCACTCTCATTTCTCTATCAAGCAGTTTGTTCAGACTTTATAAATACAATTCTTTCCAATTCAAAGCCAAATTAAAAGGACAACCAACCCAGCTCACTCCAAGCTCCTCTAAGCCCCTGAGCTTAGGAATTCTCTCTAGGTTTTTCTCCACCTAGGAACTGTACCGGTACCCCTCAAAACCTCTAATCTTAAGACCTTACCCAGCTCATATAAACTCTTGGACCGTCAACTTAAAATAAGGAGGTCTGGGTTTCAGGAGAACTCACCAGGGTCACCTGAAGAATGCAGTGATCCGGGGGGCTCAATGGGCCCTTATTGGTACCGAATGCCGGTTCAGTGTAGATTCCAGGTGGCCTCCGGTGGGTTTCTCTGAGATCCTGCCGACTACGCCAAGAACTGTCGACGAAAATAATCCATATCCAATCTATAAATGAAAATTTGGGT
>NW_025796842.1:0-4487 GCF_021613505.1 Equus quagga | reverse complement strand
ACCCAAATTTTCATTTATAGATTGGATATGGATTATTTTCGTCGACAGTTCTTGGCGTAGTCGGCAGGATCTCAGAGAAACCCACCGGAGGCCACCTGGAATCTACACTGAACCGGCATTCGGTACCAATAAGGGCCCATTGAGCCCCCCGGATCACTGCATTCTTCAGGTGACCCTGGTGAGTTCTCCTGAAACCCAGACCTCCTTATTTTAAGTTGACGGTCCAAGAGTTTATATGAGCTGGGTAAGGTCTTAAGATTAGAGGTTTTGAGGGGTACCGGTACAGTTCCTAGGTGGAGAAAAACCTAGAGAGAATTCCTAAGCTCAGGGGCTTAGAGGAGCTTGGAGTGAGCTGGGTTGGTTGTCCTTTTAATTTGGCTTTGAATTGGAAAGAATTGTATTTATAAAGTCTGAACAAACTGCTTGATAGAGAAATGAGAGTGAATGTCTTCAGCTCCGAAGAAAAGGGACACTTGCTCCTCCCGGCCTTTACCAAAAGGCGCCCTTAGGTGACTAAGGACCTCAGCGGGAGTGTCAGAGGATCAATCCTCGCGACGTGCAGCGGTCTCATAGGGAACTCCACTCTCATTCACGGTAATTAATTACAGGCTCACCCGGGGACGCGCACATAAGGGCTGGTCACCCGCGCTTCCGAGCCCCACGGTGGTTTTAGACTGCCAGAGGAAAACCCAAGGCACGTAAGAGAGTGTTTACGACCTTTCTATGGGGAGTAACACTCACAAGCAGCACACTTCTGACCCACTACACTGTCCTTAGAAGTTGTTCAGACTTTATTAAAAAAACAAAAAACAAAAAACAGACAAGCAAAAAGAAAATGGGAAAACCGTGCTTTTTAAAGCCGGCCAGCTCCCGGATGGACGACCTCCCAATGGAACTCCAGCTGGTTTCCTGTATGGAAACAATGCTTGTAAGTATCTAACAAAATGGGAAGGATTAACTAAGAATGACTTAAGTGGCCAAAGTGGGGAATGTTTGATATCTCAAAGCTACTGTATTTGCGCGCACAAGTAGAAAGAGCTGGCTCTAAAACTAAAGCAAAAGAATGGGAAGCTTATTATGACTGGCATTTAGAGGCTTCAAAACGTAATAATGATAAAATGAATTCTTTACAGGAGACTAACCGTAAATTGGCAGAGATGGTATCTGAACTGAAAAAAAGGATAAGAAGTCAGAAACCGTCCCAGCCCGCTTATCCCTTCCATCTCCTCTGCAGCTGCCTTTGGAATCTCAGAGCTCATCTCTTTCTTCTTTTCTAAAGAGCTCTATTCCATTGACTTAAAGTAAGCGCTTACAAAAATTTTTCTGAATAGAACTAACCCAAATGTCTTCATCTCTCTTAGAGTTACAATGGCCATTTTTGCCTCCTTTTGAGCTTTGCAACCGGGAAACAAAGAAATCTTTAAAGGGTAAAAGGCTCCACCCCTGGGAGCCCCAACTTTGGGTTTCTGGGCCTGATCACCCCAGCAACCCTAAGTGGGGGTGCCCTCTCTTGACAGTTGACTTATTGAGTATTTTAGTCACCTACTGAGTCAGTTATAAGGGTAGGAGACCTGTGATTTATTCTGTGAACTGTCCTGCTGAGGTTGTGTGCCCAGCATGGGAACTGTTGTGTGACTCTTATCTTGATAACCCTCTGGAAGAGGCCATGAGGGCGAGGTCTGATCTCATCTCTTCTTTTCTTTGTCTGTTTTGCTCATCATCTCTTCTGTTGTCACCAAGTCGAGGTTAAGTTCAGGCTGGACCTGACCAGAACCTGGACCTTCTGTAAAATCGGAAACTTGCGTTTCTCTGTGCCTTTGTGATGCAGTTGGACAGGTAGATCAACCTAGAATGTAATTTGAGTTACAACCCAGTTTCTGAGAAATCAAGAGGTTTGGCTTAAAGTAAGTGCTTACATAAATTCTAAATGTAGTAGAAATTAACCCAGTGTCTTTCAAAGTTAACGTGATGTGAATTAACCTTTGGTAAATGAAAGCTTGTTTAAGTTTGTTGGTTTGATTAAAAATAGTCTTGTTGTCAGAGTTGTCGGTATTTGCATATGATGCAGGCATGCAGCCTGGGTTTACTAGTCAAATAAGTTCATGTTGTCTGTTAGCAATTCGTCAGCAAAATAATAGCTTTAAATGAGGACCAGTTTTGTCTAATGTCTCATGAGGTTTTCGTAGGTAATCTGAACATAAGTGTTGGAAACAAATGGTTTAAACAGATAAAAGTGGGTACAATAACTGTTTTATGGTCTGTATACTTGGGGAAAAAAAAAACACCTTCGAAATTCTTTTTGGTAACAATCTTGAGTTTTGCCAAGTCAAGTTAAATGATAAAAATCTGAGTATCTGGGTAATTTTTGGATTGGATAGAACAAACATTGCTAGACATCTAAGTTTATCTGCTTTTGGTTTTTATTGCAGAGATGATAAAAGTCTTTGGGTCTTTTACTGTAAAGTGATGTGTTCCTAGAAATTATGAAGTGTTTAGAATGCTGATATAAAAGACAATTCATAATTGCTTACCTTTTGTCTGTTAATGGTTAAAAGTTCTAATTAACGCTATTGGAAATTAATAAGGAAAACAGCTCTGCATTCAAGGAAAGTTAAAATGTAAGTTTTCAGTAAAGAAGGTATAAAGAATGGAAATATTTTTGTTTGGTTGGTTAAGGAAGATAAATTTGTCTTAATGTACTAGAAGGGAAGAAGGAAAGCATGGGACAAATTCTGAAGGCAAAAAAAAAGTTGTAGAAGGTTTGTGAAAGAGAAATTCTGAAAGGAGTTTTATGCCTGGTCAAGTAGACTAAGATTAAAGTAAATCCAATTAAGCAAATGAGTTTTAATGTTAAAAAACAAAACTGCTAATAGAGATTAAGATCAAGAACCGGTTATACAGGACTGAATGAACTGAGGATGATTACAATTCTTTTTACGACTTTTGTTTGAAATATTGTTTTTGATGTGTTGTTTTGTTTTCTCAGATTTAAGGAAATCTTTTCTCTTATGCTAACCATGTCTTATAGCAATCACTGAAATTATACCTTTGTGAGCAAAACTGAAACATTTGTCTTTTTCTCCCTACCTGATCCCTCCAGAATTTGGAAACTCTTTGTGAGTGAGTATGGTTATTTCGTGGCAATATATTTATTTGCATAAGTTCAATAAGAATCTGTTCTCATTATAACAGGACACATTTGTTATCTTATCAAAGCTTTGACTGGAATGTCATATTTGAGAGAAACATACAGACTCAGATATGACAATACTGCCTTTGAGGAATAAGGTTGACTTTCTGGAAATAAAGCCACTTGGAAATATGGGCCTGGTACCTTGCTTTACAGAGAGATTCCAGCAATCTTACCTGGTAAGTAAGGAAGCTTGCTTATCTGGCAGGTGCGATGAACCTCGAAATATTTTGGGGAATCTCAAGAAAGGAAAGAAATTCACCCAAATCTAAGGTATTGCAGGCAAGGCCTGATGGCACAAATCCTTGGCTTGGCTTTTCTGGCCTCGAGAAGTCTTTAAAGTTCAATCCGAGATTCCTCATAAAAAAATTCCAGCAAAAGCGGATTTAAGAGTCTATATGATCAATTGCTATTCTTGCTGCACTTATGTAAATAATTGGGCCAAGTTTCTTGAAACTAAACTTATTTTGCAAACCAATTAGTCTTAATTTGACTATCTTTGGTAAAAATGAGGGTGATTTTGGAGAGAAGAATTATGTTTCAGTGAAAAAAAAAAAAACTAATGCACATTTGTGGATATTAGATCCTAGTTCTGTTAATTGTCTTTGAGGCTTTTTCTACCTGTGAACTGAACTGCATCCTGAATTCTTCTACTGAAATATCTGGTTACAAACCTCCAAACTAATGTTTTCAATTTTTCCCTCATTTTCGTTTGGAATCATTGAGAATTGAACATGCTCTTTTTCCTGAAACCTTGCAAACTGAAGCTGAACGACTTGATAGAAACTTGAGAGATTCCTATCTGTTGCTGTGTAAGCTGTAAGCCACTCAAAAGATACCTGAATGCCCGATGACATCATCAGAGACCTTTCAAGCTGCAAAAAGATGCTTTGACTCTGACATCTACAAGTTTTCTTGACTGCCTGCCCCCTGGACACAGGAACTAATTTATAATTTGCTCCAACCATTATCACAAGGGAGAGAAGACCACGACTGCATTCTATTGTTTAATTTGGTTTACAAATGAGTCTTACTTAAGTGTAGGTGAGGATGTTACACTGTCTAGCCTCAAGAATGCCTGCTACTTTCTGTTAACTGCTAACCCAGTAAAAGATTTCCTTCTATAGGCTCAAGAAATTGCCACAGAACAAGAGAAACAGATACGGCAGTCAAAAGGGGGAATTTTTGACACCCCCTCGCAGATGTGGTTTGGGCCCAATAAGAAACCCACTCCATGGGTCACAAGGCCTCTTTCCCTTCCTAAGGGACCCTTCGAGGTATGACAATTGGACTTTGT
>NW_025796841.1:1916-7010 GCF_021613505.1 Equus quagga | reverse complement strand
AGTGGCCTTGTGACCCATGGAGTGGGTTTCTTATTGGGCCCAAACCACATCTGTGAGGGGGTGTCAAAAATTCCCCCTTTTGACTGCCATATCTGTTTCTCTTGTTCTGTGGCAATTTCTTGAGCCTGTAGAAGGAAATCTTTTACTGGGTTAGCAGAGTTAACAGAAAGTAGCAGGCATTCTTGAGGCTAGACAGTGTAATATCCTCACTTATTTAAGTAAGACTCATTTGTAAACCAAATTAAACAATAGAATGCAGTCGTGGTCTTCTCTCCCTTGTGATATTGGAAGCAAGGTAACAAGGTTAATGGTTGGAGCAAATTATAAATTAGTTCCTGCGTCCAAGGGGCAGGCAGTCAAGAAGACTTCTAGATGTCAGAGTCAAAGCATCTTTTTGCAGCGTGAAAGATCTCTGATGATGTCATCGGGCATTCAGGTACCTTTTTGAGTGGCTTACAGCTTACACAGCAACAGATAGAAATCTCTCTTAAGTTTCTATTGTCGGGGAAGTGGGAGAATTCCCCCCACCGCCTTTCCTCAAGGTTCTTATGGCTGGTCAAATAATCAAAGAGGCAGGTTAGCAAGAGAAAATCAAACAAAATTTAATAGCATGTATACATGGGAGAAACTCAGGGTAAACTGAGTAACTCGGCCATCTGGCTGAGTCTACCCGTTTAAGTACCCTCAGCTACGGGCAAGCAGCACATAATGATCTGGGGCTTCAAGGGGGAGAAAGACAATCGTCATAGAGATGGAATGCGGAAGTTTGATAAGCAGGACATTGATAAGAGTGGACTTGGCAAGGATCCCCCCAAGTGTCCTAGATAGTTATCTACGGTGATGGCCTGTCCTGGAGACAACCTTTATTTTAAATTTCTTTAGGCAGCTTGGGGGAAGGTCAGATGCTCTTTCTGGGTCTTTTGAGGCTTCATTGTCTTCAGCTCCAAATAGTCCGCATACCAGAGTGGCACACCTTGGAGCGGCCTGCTCTCAGCCCCATCACTATCAAGTTGTTCAGCTTCAGTTTGCAAGGTTTCAGGAAAAAGAGCATGTTCAATTCTCAATGATTCCAAATGAAAATGAGGGAAAAATTGAAAACATTAGTTTGGAGATTTGTAACCAGATATTTCAGTAGAAGAATTCAGGATGCAGTTCAGTTCACAGGTAGAAAAAGCCTCAAAGACAATTAACAGAACTAGGATCTAATATCCACAAATGTGTATTATAGTTTTTTTTCACTGAAACATAATTCTTCTCTCCAAAATCACCCTCATTTTTACCAAAGATAGACAAATTAAGACTAATTGGTTTGCAAAATAAGTTTAGTTTCAAGAAACTTGGCCCAATTATTTACATAAGTGCAGCAAGAATAGCAATTGATCATATAGACTCTTAAATCTGCTTTTGCTGGAATTTTTTATGAGGAATCTCAGATTGAACTTTAGAGACTTCTTGAGGCCAGAAAAGCCAAGCCAAGGATTTGTGCCATGAGGCCTTGCCTACAATACCTTAGATTTGGGTGACTTTCTCTCCTTTCTTGAGATTCCCCAGAATATTTCGAGGTTCATTGCACCTGCTAGATAAGCAAGCTTCCTTACTTACCAGGTAAGATTGCTGAAATCTCTCTCTGTAAAGCAAGGTACCAGGCCTATATTTCCAAGTGGCTTTATTTCCAGAAAGTCAACCTTATTCCTCAAAGGCAGTATTGTCATATCTGAGTCTGTATCTTTCTCTCAAACATGACATTCCAGTCAAAGTTTTGGTAAGATAACAAATCTGTCCTGTTACAAGGAGAACAGATTCTTATTGAACTTATGCAAATAACTATATTGCCACGAAATAAGCATACTCACTCACAAAGAGTTTCCAAATTCTGGAGGGATCAGGTAGGGAGAAAAAGACAAATGTTTCAGTTTTGCTCACACAGGTATAATTTCACTGATTGCTATAAGACATGGTTAGCATAAGAGAAAAGATTTCCTTAAATCTGAGAAAACAAAACAACACATCAAAAACAATATTTCAAACAAAAGTCATAAAAAAATTATAATCATCCTCAGTTCATTCAGTCCTGCATAACCGGTTCTTGATCTTAATCTCTGTTAGCAGTTCTGTTTTTTAACATTAAAACTCATTTGCTTAATTGGATTTACTTTAATCTCAGTCTATGTGACCAGGCAAAAAACTCCTGTCAGAATTTCTCCTTCACAAACCTTCTACAACTTTCTTTTTGCCTTCAGAATTTGTCCCATGCTTTCTTTTTTCCCTTCTAGTACATTAGGACAAATTTATCTTTCTTAACCAACCAAACAAAAATATTTCCATTCTTTATACCTTCTTTACTGAAAACTTACATTTTAACTTTCCTTGAATGCAGAGCTGTTTTCCTTATTAATTTCCAATAGCTTTAATTACATATGTTAATTAGAACTTTTAACCATTAACAGACCCTAGTAAACACTAAAAGGTAAGCAATTACAAATTGTCTTTTATATCAGCATTCTAGACACTTCATAATTTCTAGGAACACATCACTTTACAGTAAAAGACCCAAAGACTTTTAGCATCTCTGCAATAAAAACCAAAAGCAGATAAACTTAGATGTTTAGCAACGTTTGTTCTATCCAATCCAAAAATTACCCAGATACTCAGATTTTTATCATTTAACTTAACTTGGCAAAACTCAAGATTGTTACCAAAAAGAATTTGAAGGTGTTTTTTTTTCCCCCCAAGTATACAGACCATAAAACAGTTATTGTACCCACTTTTATCTATTTAAACCGTTTGTTTCCAACACTTATGTTCAGATTACCTATGAAAACCTCATGAGACATTAGACAAAACTGGTCCTCATTTAAAGCTATTATTTTGCTGACGAATTTCTAACAGACAACATGAACTTATTTAATTAGTAAACCCAGGCTGCATGCCTCCATCGTATGCAAATACCGACAACTCTGACAATAAGACTATTTTCAATCAAACCAACACACTTAAACAAGCTTTCCTTTATCAAAGGTTAATTCACAAGACATTAACTTTGAAAGGTACTGGGTTAATTTCTACTACATTTAGAATTTATGTAAGCACTTACTTTAAATTTATGTAAGCACTTACTTTAAGCCAAACCTCTTGATTTCTCAGAAACTGGGTTTTAACTCAAATTACATTCCAGGTTGATCTACCTGTCCAACTGCATCACAAAGGCACAGAGAAACCCAAGTTTTCAATTTTACAGAAGGTCCAGGTTCTGGTCAGGTCCAGCCTGAACTTAACCTCGACTTGGTGACAACAGAAGAGATGATGAGCAAAACAGACAAAGAAAAGAAGAGATGAGATCAGACCTCACCCTCATGGCCTCTTCCGGAGGGTTATCAAGATAAGAGTCACACAACAGTTGCCATGCTGGGCACACAACCCCAGCAGGACAGTTCACAGAATAAATCACAGGCCTCCTACCCTTATAACTGACTCAGTAGGTGACTAAAATACTCAATGAGTCAACTGTCAAGAGAGGGCACCCCACTTAGGGTTGCTGGGGTGATCAGGCCCAGTAACCCAAAGTTGGGGCTCCCAGGGGTGGAGCCTTTGACTCTTTAAAGATTTCTTTGTTTCCCGGTTGCAAAGCTAAAAAGGAGGCGAAAATGGCCATTGTAACTCTAAGAGAGATGAAGACATTTGTGTTAGTTCTATTCAGAAAATCTTTTTTTAAGTGTTTACTTTAAGTCAATGGAATAGAGCTCTTTAGAAAAGAAGGAGATGAGCTCTGAGATTCCAAAGGCAGCTGCAGAGGAGATGGAAGGGATAAACGGGGTGGGACGGTTTCTGAATTCTTATCCTTTTTTAATTCAGTTACAGTCTCTGCCAATTTACGGTTAGTCTCCTGTAAAGAATTCATTTTATCATTATTACGTTTTGAAGCCTCTAAATGCCAATCATAATAAGCTTCCCATTCTTTTGCTTTAGTTTTAGAGCCGGCTCTTTCTCCTTGTGCGCGCAAATACAGTAGCTTTGAGATATCGAACGTTCCCCACTTTGGCCACTTAAGTCATTCTTAGTTAATCCTTCCCATTTTGTTAGATACTTGCAAGCATTGTTTCCATACAGGAAACCAGCTGGAGTTCCACTGGGAGGTCGTCCATCCGGGAGCTGGCCAGCTTTAAAAAGCACGGTTTTCCCATTTTCTTTTTGCTTGTCTGTTTTTTTTTTTTTTAAATAAAGTCTGAACAACTTCTAAGGACAGTGTAGTGGGTCAGAAGCGTGCTGCTTGTGAGTGTTACTCCCCATAGAAAGGTCGTAAACACTCTCTTACGTGCCTTGGGTTTTCCTCTGGCAGTCTAAAACCACCGTGGGGCTCGGAAGCGCGGGTGACCAGCGCTTATGTGCGCGTCCCCGGGTGAGCCTGTCATTAATTACCGTGAATGAGAGTGGAGTTCCCTATGGGACCGCTGCACGTCGCGAGGATTGATCCTCTGACACTCCTGCTGAGGTCCTTAGTCACCTAAGGGCGCCTTTTGGTAAAGGCCAGGAGGAGCAAGTGTCCCTTTTCTTCGGAGCTGAAGACATTCAGTCTCTCATTTCTCTATCAAGCAGTTTGTTCAGACTCTATAAACACAATTCTTTCCAATTCAAAGCCAAATTAAAAGGACAACAACCCAGCTCACTCCAAGCTCCTCTAAGCCCCTGAGCTTAGGAATTCTCTCTAGGTTTTTCTCCACCTAGGAACTGTACCGGTACCCCTCAAAACCTCTAGTCTTAAGACCTTACCCAGCTCATATAAACTCTTGGACCGTCAACTTAAAGTAAGGAGGTCCGGGTTTCAGGAGAACTCATCAAGGTCACCTGAAGAATGCAGTGATCCGGGGGGCTCAATGGGCCCTTATTGGTACCGAATGCCGGTTCAGTGTAGATTCCAGGTGGCCTCCAGTGGGTTTCTCTGAAATCCTGCCGCGACTACTCCAAGAACTGTTAACGAAAATAATCCATATCCAATCTATAAATGAAAATTTGGGTGAGTTTATTCTGAGCTTAAATCTGAGGATTATAACCCGGGAGAGTCTTTCCACAAAGGAACAGAGCACTCCAAAGAGGTGC
>NW_025796841.1:0-1816 GCF_021613505.1 Equus quagga | reverse complement strand
GGGGGGTGGGTATACAGGGTCGTTATATACCCTCAAAGAGGATGTTTCACATATGATTGGAATGTCCCTTTTACAATAGTCGCAAGACTACTCTGTCGGCACAGCGATTGATGGAAATAGCAGGTAGGTCTTCTGTCTCCGTGAACACAGCAGGGTGGCAGTCTGTTGTCTCCAGCTGGGTGGTCACAGGTGAGCTGGGAGGAGAGTGCAGCAATCAGTTCCTAGCCTAAGGAAAAATGCTAATGGGGGGGGAGTTGCATCTTTATCTCAAGGGCCTTTGTTCTGGCCATAGGAAATGGTCTAAGCAGATATGCAATGCGTGCTCAATAGCCAGTCAGGCCCTTTTGGAAGAAAAAAAGAAGTCAGGCCGAATTAGGTTTATACCAAATGGCTTCCTCATATGCTCCAATATATCCTATTGCTTGCCATTTTTATGTGTCATTTCCCCCTTTTGATCTCTAATCTTTCAATAGAAAGCATTTATGATCAAATCTTGTCCCTCGGCGCCAGGGTGGTTGCTGTCTGCCCTGGGTCCATCATGTCCCTCGGTGCTAGGATTTTATCTTATTTATTTGCCTAGTCGTCCACTTTGGGGGGAAATAGTGGACAAGCATGGAAGTATATTTATTAACAGAGGAAGCATTTCATATGTTATGTAATTAATTTAGATTGTTGCACAAACATTGCATATGCGCTTTTCTATGACACCTTGCATTTACATTGTATATGATTATAGAACAAGTACAGTAACAATAAGAACAGCATTTTTGAAAGGATTAGTCTGAAATGAATTCTTAGTCATAGTCCGTATCAGAAAAGGAAATTTGTCCAGGGTTATAAGACAGACTGACCATCTCAAGCTGTCGAGCAATCATTACTTTAGTTTGTATGCTACTCTTACAACACTGAGTAAAGAAAACAACAATTAGTTTGAATATTATTGATGAGGATTTTTAGGCTGCTTAATTTTAAAATGGCTTATGATGAGGATTTTTAGGCTGGTTAGTTTTAAAACTACAGATGAGATTCAGGCTCCAAGGAGTGGAATTTGTTTTGCCCCTTTGTTGGGAAACATTTACATTTCTAAGGGAAACCTCTATCTGTGAAGATGCCTCCCTCTCTGTGCCAGGAAGAAGGGGGAATGGTCTTATCTCTAGAAGCTGTTAATGGGGAAGGCAAGAACTTAAGTTGGTTGCTATCTGGCAATCTCATGTAACTGGTTTAGGGTGGTGGTGTCTAACCTTTCTAACCTTTACTTAATCCAATTTGATTCTTGTCTAAAAGTCATGGGATCACCCAATGACCAGACCCCACCTGCACTGATACCATTTTAACTTTTTTTCATGTTCTTTCCTTTGTCTTGTAAAGAGATGAATCATATACCTATGCCTTATAAAATTAGCCCTAACCCTCAACTCGGGGCAGCAGCAGGAGCTCTGACTGCCCGTGGGTCCTGTCCCCACACACCAGCTCTGCCTGCCCATGGGTCCTGTCCCCATACTATTCTACTCTCTAAATAAAAGAGCACTACTGCCAGATCTTGAGAGGCTAAGAAATCTTTCTTTCGACTCCTCGGCTCACCGACCCCGCATCATTTCGACCAGTACAAGGATTCCAATAAGTAATAGAAATAGGAATTCCAATCCGGATTGAAAAAGGGAACAGGTACTGAAAGGGAACCAATGAAACAAATCAAACTAGGTGCAGGATCGCATAAGGCATCCACCTGCTTCTTCATGTGCTTTAGCAGAGATGACACATTGGAAGACTCATCAGGTATAAAAACACAGCATTCAGTCTGAATGATTGCACACGT
>NW_025796840.1:5194-7010 GCF_021613505.1 Equus quagga | reverse complement strand
ACGTGTGCAATCATTCAGACTGAATGCTGTGTTTTTATACCTGATGAGTCTTCCAATGTGTCATCTCTGCTAAAGCACATGAAGAAGCAGGTGGATGCCTTATGCGATCCTGCACCTAGTTTGATTTGTTTCATTGGTTCCCTTTCAGTACCTGTTCCCTTTTTCAATCCGGATTGGAATTCCTATTTCTATTACTTATTGGAATCCTTGTACTGGTCGAAATGATGCGGGGTCGGTGAGCCGAGGAGTCGAAAGAAAGATTTCTTAGCCTCTCAAGATCTGGCAGTAGTGCTCTTTTATTTAGAGAGTAGAATAGTATGGGGACAGGACCCATGGGCAGGCAGAGCTGGTGTGTGGGGACAGGACCCACGGGCAGTCAGAGCTCCTGCTGCTGCCCCGAGTTGAGGGTTAGGGCTAATTTTATAAGGCATAGGTATATGATTCATCTCTTTACAAGACAAAGGAAAGAACATGAAAAAAAGTTAAAATGGTATCAGTGCAGGTGGGGTCTGGTCATTGGGTGATCCCATGACTTTTAGACAAGAATCAAATTGGATTAAGTAAAGGTTAGAAAGGTTAGACACCACCACCCTAAACCAGTTACATGAGATTGCCAGATAGCAACCAACTTAAGTTCTTGCCTTCCCCATTAACAGCTTCTAGAGATAAGACCATTCCCCCTTCTTCCTGGCACAGAGAGGGAGGCATCTTCACAGATAGAGGTTTCCCTTAGAAATGTAAATGTTTCCCAACAAAGGGGCAAAACAAATTCCACTCCTTGGAGCCTGAATCTCATCTGTAGTTTTAAAACTAACCAGCCTAAAAATCCTCATCATAAGCCATTTTAAAATTAAGCAGCCTAAAAATCCTCATCAATAATATTCAAACTAATTGTTGTTTTCTTTACTCAGTGTTGTAAGAGTAGCATACAAACTAAAGTAATGATTGCTCGACAGCTTGAGATGGTCAGTCTGTCTTATAACCCTGGACAAATTTCCTTTTCTGATACGGACTATGACTAAGAATTCATTTCAGACTAATCCTTTCAAAAATGCTGTTCTTATTGTTACTGTACTTGTTCTATAATCATATACAATGTAAATGCAAGGTGTCATAGAAAAGCGCATATGCAATGTTTGTGCAACAATCTAAATTAATTACATAACATATGAAATGCTTCCTCTGTTAATAAATATACTTCCATGCTTGTCCACTATTTCCCCCCAAAGTGGACGACTAGGCAAATAAATAAGATAAAATCCTAGCACCGAGGGACATGATGGACCCAGGGCAGACAGCAACCACCCTGGCGCCGAGGGACAAGATTTGATCATAAATGCTTTCTATTGAAAGATTAGAGATCAAAAGGGGGAAATGACACATAAAAATGGCAAGCAATAGGATATATTGGAGCATATGAGGAAGCCATTTGGTATAAACCTAATTCGGCCTGACTTCTTTTTTTCTTCCAAAAGGGCCTGACTGGCTATTGAGCACGCATTGCATATCTGCTTAGACCATTTCCTATGGCCAGAACAAAGGCCCTTGAGATAAAGATGCAACTCCCCCCCCATTAGCATTTTTCCTTAGGCTAGGAACTGATTGCTGCACTCTCCTCCCAGCTCACCTGTGACCACCCAGCTGGAGACAACAGACTGCCACCCTGCTGTGTTCACGGAGACAGAAGACCTACCTGCTATTTCCATCAATCGCTGTGCCGACAGAGTAGTCTTGCGACTATTGTAAAAGGGACATTCCAATCATATGTGAAACATCCTCTTTGAGGGTATATAACGACCCTGTATACCCACCCCCC
>NW_025796840.1:0-5094 GCF_021613505.1 Equus quagga | reverse complement strand
GCACCTCTTTGGAGTGCTCTGTTCCTTTGTGGAAAGACTCTCCCGGGTTATAATCCTCAGATTTAAGCTCAGAATAAACTCACCCAAATTTTCATTTATAGATTGGATATGGATTATTTTCGTTAACAGTTCTTGGAGTAGTCGCGGCAGGATTTCAGAGAAACCCACTGGAGGCCACCTGGAATCTACACTGAACCGGCATTCGGTACCAATAAGGGCCCATTGAGCCCCCCGGATCACTGCATTCTTCAGGTGACCTTGATGAGTTCTCCTGAAACCCGGACCTCCTTACTTTAAGTTGACGGTCCAAGAGTTTATATGAGCTGGGTAAGGTCTTAAGACTAGAGGTTTTGAGGGGTACCGGTACAGTTCCTAGGTGGAGAAAAACCTAGAGAGAATTCCTAAGCTCAGGGGCTTAGAGGAGCTTGGAGTGAGCTGGGTTGTTGTCCTTTTAATTTGGCTTTGAATTGGAAAGAATTGTGTTTATAGAGTCTGAACAAACTGCTTGATAGAGAAATGAGAGACTGAATGTCTTCAGCTCCGAAGAAAAGGGACACTTGCTCCTCCTGGCCTTTACCAAAAGGCGCCCTTAGGTGACTAAGGACCTCAGCAGGAGTGTCAGAGGATCAATCCTCGCGACGTGCAGCGGTCCCATAGGGAACTCCACTCTCATTCACGGTAATTAATGACAGGCTCACCCGGGGACGCGCACATAAGCGCTGGTCACCCGCGCTTCCGAGCCCCACGGTGGTTTTAGACTGCCAGAGGAAAACCCAAGGCACGTAAGAGAGTGTTTACGACCTTTCTATGGGGAGTAACACTCACAAGCAGCACGCTTCTGACCCACTACACTGTCCTTAGAAGTTGTTCAGACTTTATTTAAAAAAAAAAAAAACAGACAAGCAAAAAGAAAATGGGAAAACCGTGCTTTTTAAAGCTGGCCAGCTCCCGGATGGACGACCTCCCAGTGGAACTCCAGCTGGTTTCCTGTATGGAAACAATGCTTGCAAGTATCTAACAAAATGGGAAGGATTAACTAAGAATGACTTAAGTGGCCAAAGTGGGGAACGTTCGATATCTCAAAGCTACTGTATTTGCGCGCACAAGGAGAAAGAGCCGGCTCTAAAACTAAAGCAAAAGAATGGGAAGCTTATTATGATTGGCATTTAGAGGCTTCAAAACGTAATAATGATAAAATGAATTCTTTACAGGAGACTAACCGTAAATTGGCAGAGACTGTAACTGAATTAAAAAAGGATAAGAATTCAGAAACCGTCCCACCCCGTTTATCCCTTCCATCTCCTCTGCAGCTGCCTTTGGAATCTCAGAGCTCATCTCCTTCTTTTCTAAAGAGCTCTATTCCATTGACTTAAAGTAAACACTTAAAAAAAGATTTTCTGAATAGAACTAACACAAATGTCTTCATCTCTCTTAGAGTTACAATGGCCATTTTCGCCTCCTTTTTAGCTTTGCAACCGGGAAACAAAGAAATCTTTAAAGAGTCAAAGGCTCCACCCCTGGGAGCCCCAACTTTGGGTTACTGGGCCTGATCACCCCAGCAACCCTAAGTGGGGTGCCCTCTCTTGACAGTTGACTCATTGAGTATTTTAGTCACCTACTGAGTCAGTTATAAGGGTAGGAGGCCTGTGATTTATTCTGTGAACTGTCCTGCTGGGGTTGTGTGCCCAGCATGGCAACTGTTGTGTGACTCTTATCTTGATAACCCTCCGGAAGAGGCCATGAGGGTGAGGTCTGATCTCATCTCTTCTTTTCTTTGTCTGTTTTGCTCATCATCTCTTCTGTTGTCACCAAGTCGAGGTTAAGTTCAGGCTGGACCTGACCAGAACCTGGACCTTCTGTAAAATTGAAAACTTGGGTTTCTCTGTGCCTTTGTGATGCAGTTGGACAGGTAGATCAACCTGGAATGTAATTTGAGTTAAAACCCAGTTTCTGAGAAATCAAGAGGTTTGGCTTAAAGTAAGTGCTTACATAAATTTAAAGTAAGTGCTTACATAAATTCTAAATGTAGTAGAAATTAACCCAGTACCTTTCAAAGTTAATGTCTTGTGAATTAACCTTTGATAAAGGAAAGCTTGTTTAAGTGTGTTGGTTTGATTGAAAATAGTCTTATTGTCAGAGTTGTCGGTATTTGCATACGATGGAGGCATGCAGCCTGGGTTTACTAATTAAATAAGTTCATGTTGTCTGTTAGAAATTCGTCAGCAAAATAATAGCTTTAAATGAGGACCAGTTTTGTCTAATGTCTCATGAGGTTTTCATAGGTAATCTGAACATAAGTGTTGGAAACAAACGGTTTAAATAGATAAAAGTGGGTACAATAACTGTTTTATGGTCTGTATACTTGGGGGGAAAAAAAAACACCTTCAAATTCTTTTTGGTAACAATCTTGAGTTTTGCCAAGTTAAGTTAAATGATAAAAATCTGAGTATCTGGGTAATTTTTGGATTGGATAGAACAAACGTTGCTAAACATCTAAGTTTATCTGCTTTTGGTTTTTATTGCAGAGATGCTAAAAGTCTTTGGGTCTTTTACTGTAAAGTGATGTGTTCCTAGAAATTATGAAGTGTCTAGAATGCTGATATAAAAGACAATTTGTAATTGCTTACCTTTTAGTGTTTACTAGGGTCTGTTAATGGTTAAAAGTTCTAATTAACATATGTAATTAAAGCTATTGGAAATTAATAAGGAAAACAGCTCTGCATTCAAGGAAAGTTAAAATGTAAGTTTTCAGTAAAGAAGGTATAAAGAATGGAAATATTTTTGTTTGGTTGGTTAAGAAAGATAAATTTGTCCTAATGTACTAGAAGGGAAAAAAGAAAGCATGGGACAAATTCTGAAGGCAAAAAGAAAGTTGTAGAAGGTTTGTGAAGGAGAAATTCTGACAGGAGTTTTTTGCCTGGTCACATAGACTGAGATTAAAGTAAATCCAATTAAGCAAATGAGTTTTAATGTTAAAAAACAGAACTGCTAACAGAGATTAAGATCAAGAACCGGTTATGCAGGACTGAATGAACTGAGGATGATTATAATTTTTTTATGACTTTTGTTTGAAATATTGTTTTTGATGTGTTGTTTTGTTTTCTCAGATTTAAGGAAATCTTTTCTCTTATGCTAACCATGTCTTATAGCAATCAGTGAAATTATACCTGTGTGAGCAAAACTGAAACATTTGTCTTTTTCTCCCTACCTGATCCCTCCAGAATTTGGAAACTCTTTGTGAGTGAGTATGCTTATTTCGTGGCAATATAGTTATTTGCATAAGTTCAATAAGAATCTGTTCTCCTTGTAACAGGACAGATTTGTTATCTTACCAAAACTTTGACTGGAATGTCATGTTTGAGAGAAAGATACAGACTCAGATATGACAATACTGCCTTTGAGGAATAAGGTTGACTTTCTGGAAATAAAGCCACTTGGAAATATAGGCCTGGTACCTTGCTTTACAGAGAGAGATTTCAGCAATCTTACCTGGTAAGTAAGGAAGCTTGCTTATCTAGCAGGTGCAATGAACCTCGAAATATTCTGGGGAATCTCAAGAAAGGAGAGAAAGTCACCCAAATCTAAGGTATTGTAGGCAAGGCCTCATGGCACAAATCCTTGGCTTGGCTTTTCTGGCCTCAAGAAGTCTCTAAAGTTCAATCTGAGATTCCTCATAAAAAATTCCAGCAAAAGCAGATTTAAGAGTCTATATGATCAATTGCTATTCTTGCTGCACTTATGTAAATAATTGGGCCAAGTTTCTTGAAACTAAACTTATTTTGCAAACCAATTAGTCTTAATTTGTCTATCTTTGGTAAAAATGAGGGTGATTTTGGAGAGAAGAATTATGTTTCAGTGAAAAAAAACTATAATACACATTTGTGGATATTAGATCCTAGTTCTGTTAATTGTCTTTGAGGCTTTTTCTACCTGTGAACTGAACTGCATCCTGAATTCTTCTACTGAAATATCTGGTTACAAATCTCCAAACTAATGTTTTCAATTTTTCCCTCATTTTCATTTGGAATCATTGAGAATTGAACATGCTCTTTTTCCTGAAACCTTGCAAACTGAAGCTGAACAACTTGATAGTGATGGGGCTGAGAGCAGGCCGCTCCAAGGTGTGCCACTCTGGTATGCGGACTATTTGGAGCTGAAGACAATGAAGCCTCAAAAGACCCAGAAAGAGCATCTGACCTTCCCCCAAGCTGCCTAAAGAAATTTAAAATAAAGGTTGTCTCCAGGACAGGCCATCACCGTAGATAACTATCTAGGACACTTGGGGGGATCCTTGCCAAGTCCACTCTTATCAATGTCCTGCTTATCAAACTTCCGCATTCCATCTCTATGACGATTGTCTTTCTCCCCCTTGAAGCCCCAGATCATTATGTGCTGCTTGCCCGTAGCTGAGGGTACTTAAACGGGTAGACTCAGCCAGATGGCCGAGTTACTCAGTTTACCCTGAGTTTCTCCCATGTATACATGCTATTAAATTTTGTTTGATTTTCTCTTGCTAACCTGCCTCTTTGATTATTTGACCAGCCATAAGAACCTTGAGGAAAGGCGGTGGGGGGAATTCTCCCACTTCCCCGACAATAGAAACTTAAGAGAGATTTCTATCTGTTGCTGTGTAAGCTGTAAGCCACTCAAAAAGGTACCTGAATGCCCGATGACATCATCAGAGATCTTTCACGCTGCAAAAAGATGCTTTGACTCTGACATCTAGAAGTCTTCTTGACTGCCTGCCCCTTGGACGCAGGAACTAATTTATAATTTGCTCCAACCATTAACCTTGTTACCTTGCTTCCAATATCACAAGGGAGAGAAGACCACGACTGCATTCTATTGTTTAATTTGGTTTACAAATGAGTCTTACTTAAATAAGTGAGGATATTACACTGTCTAGCCTCAAGAATGCCTGCTACTTTCTGTTAACTCTGCTAACCCAGTAAAAGATTTCCTTCTACAGGCTCAAGAAATTGCCACAGAACAAGAGAAACAGATATGGCAGTCAAAAGGGGGAATTTTTGACACCCCCTCACAGATGTGGTTTGGGCCCAATAAGAAACCCACTCCATGGGTCACAAGGCCACT
>NW_025796839.1:0-1133 GCF_021613505.1 Equus quagga | reverse complement strand
ACCAGATCACACCAAGGAACCAGTGACTGAGGAGAAAACCACCAGAACACCCAGCAAATCCCCACAAGCAGAACCAGTCAACACACCAACAAGCGGAAGGAGAAAGCTTAGGCCACCTCCCCAGAAGGTGGAAGAGCAGGAACATCTGTCAGCAGGCAAGATGCCCACACAAGCCCTGGGGGAGACAACGTGTTCACACGGAGAAACAGTAGGTGATGGCAAAGACATCAGAGTGTTTAAGGAAACTGCAAAGCAGGAACTGGAGCCTGCAGCAAATGTAACTGGAAGCAAGAGGCGGCCAAGAACACCTAAGGGAAAGACTCCACCCCTAGAAGACCTGGCTGGCTTCAGAGAGCTCTTCCAAACGCCAGTTCACATCAAGGAACCAATGACTGATGACACAACCACTAAAATACTCTACCAATCTCCACAACCAGAACCAGTCATTGTATCAACCAGCATGAGCAGACGACTTAAGACACCTCAGCGGAAAGTGGACGTAGAGGAAGAGCTCTCAGCACTCAGGAAGCCCACACAAACACCAGGAGAAAGCTCGCTCTCACACAAAGAACCAGTAGGTGCAGTGTCTGAGGAAGCTCCAGAACAGAAACTGGACCCTGCAGAAAATGTAACTGGAAGCAAGAGGCGAACAAGAACACCCGGGAAGGACACCCAGCATTCCCTGGAAGACCTGCTTGGCTTCAGAGAGCTCTTCCAAACCCCAGATCACGCCAAGGAACCAATGATTGATGACCAAACCACTAAAATATCCTGCAAATCTCCACAAGCAGAACCAGTTGACACACCAACAAGCAGAAGGAGAAGCCTCAAGACACCGTCCCAGAAAGTGGACACCGAGAAAGAGCTCTCAGCACTCAGGAAGCCCACACAAACACCAGGAGAAACTGTGCACACGCACAGAGGACCAGTAGATGATGACAAAGACATCAGATTGTTTAAGGAAACTCCAAAGCTGAGACTAGACTCAGAAGAAAATGTGACTGGAAGCAAAAGGCTGCCAAGAAAACCTAAAGAAAAGGCCCAACCCCTAGAAGACCTGGATGGCCTCAAAATGCTCTTCCAAACACCAGATCACACCAAGGAACCAGTGACTGAGGAGAAAACCACCAGAA
>NW_025796838.1:0-1133 GCF_021613505.1 Equus quagga | reverse complement strand
TTCTGGTGGTTTTCTCCTCAGTCACTGGTTCCTTGGTGTGATCTGGTGTTTGGAAGAGCATTTTGAGGCCATCCAGGTCTTCTAGGGGTTGGGCCTTTTCTTTAGGTTTTCTTGGCAGCCTTTTGCTTCCAGTTTCATTTCTTTCTGAGTCTAGTCTCAGCTTTGGAGTTTCCTTAAACAATCTGATGTCTTTGTCATCATCTACTGGTCCTCTGTGCGTGTGCACAGTTTCTCCTGGTGTTTGTGTGGGCTTCCTGAGTGCTGAGAGCTCTTTCTCGGTGTCCACTTTCTGGGACGGTGTCTTGAGGCTTCTCCTTCTGCTTGTTGGTGTGTCAACTGGTTCTGCTTGTGGAGATTTGCAGGATATTTTAGTGGTTTGGTCATCAATCATTGGTTCCTTGGCGTGATCTGGGGTTTGGAAGAGCTCTCTGAAGCCAAGCAGGTCTTCCAGGGAATGCTGGGTGTCCTTCCCGGGTGTTCTTGTTCGCCTCTTGCTTCCAGTTACATTTTCTGCAGGGTCCAGTTTCTGTTCTGGAGCTTCCTCAGACACTGCACCTACTGGTTCTTTGTGTGAGAGCGAGCTTTCTCCTGGTGTTTGTGTGGGCTTCCTGAGTGCTGAGAGCTCTTCCTCTACGTCCACTTTCCGCTGAGGTGTCTTAAGTCGTCTGCTCATGCTGGTTGATACAATGACTGGTTCTGGTTGTGGAGATTGGTAGAGTATTTTAGTGGTTGTGTCATCAGTCATTGGTTCCTTGATGTGAACTGGCGTTTGGAAGAGCTCTCTGAAGCCAGCCAGGTCTTCTAGGGGTGGAGTCTTTCCCTTAGGTGTTCTTGGCCGCCTCTTGCTTCCAGTTACATTTGCTGCAGGCTCCAGTTCCTGCTTTGCAGTTTCCTTAAACACTCTGATGTCTTTGCCATCACCTACTGTTTCTCCGTGTGAACACGTTGTCTCCCCCAGGGCTTGTGTGGGCATCTTGCCTGCTGACAGATGTTCCTGCTCTTCCACCTTCTGGGGAGGTGGCCTAAGCTTTCTCCTTCCGCTTGTTGGTGTGTTGACTGGTTCTGCTTGTGGGGATTTGCTGGGTGTTCTGGTGGTTTTCTCCTCAGTCACTGGTTCCTTGGTGTGATCTGGT
>NW_025796837.1:0-7095 GCF_021613505.1 Equus quagga | reverse complement strand
GACTAAAGCATTTTACTACTGAAAATTGTCAAATCACAAAGAAAGACCGGAAGAATGGTACAAGGGAATCCCAACACAGTTAAACAACAATTAACAAAATAGCAATAGTAGGTCTTTACCTATAAATAATTACTCTAAATATAAATGAATTAAATTCTCTAATCAAAAGACTTAAGGGGATAAACGGATAAAGAAAAGAAGACTCAACTATCTACTGCCTACAAGAGACTCACTTCAGCTTTAAGGACACATACAAGACCAAAGTTAAGAGGTGGGAAAAGATATTTCATGCAAATAGAAGCCAAAAGAAAGCAGGAACAGCAGTTTTCGTATCATACAAAATAAATTTAAGTCAAAACTATAAAAAAGGACAAAGAAAGTCATATAATGATAAAGGTATCAATTAATCAACAGAATATAACAAGTGTAAATATATATGTGCCCAACCTCAGAAAACCTAAATACATTAAGCAAATATTAACATCTGAAAGCAGAAATAGATAGCTATGTAATATTAGGGATTTCAGTACCCCAATTTCAACAATGGATAGATCATCCAGACAGAAAATCACAAGGAAATATTGCATTTTAAACTATACTTTAGACCAAATAGACCTAACAGATAAATACAAAATATTCCATTTAATGGAAGAGGAATACACATTCTTCTCAAGCACAAAAAGAACATTCTCCAACATAGATCAAATGATAAGTCATAAAACAAATATGAGCAAATTTAAGAAGATTGATGCATCAAGTATGTTTTTCTAACCACAATGATATGAAAGTTAAAAATCATACCATACAAAAGGAAAGGTGAAAAATTCACCAATATGTGGAAACTGAACAAGCCATTCACGAATAATTGATTTTAAAAAATCAACAGGGAACACAAACAATATCTTGAGACAAACAAAAATGGAAATACAACATAGCAAAATGTATGGAATGGAGCAAAAGTTGTTCTAAGAGGAAAGTCTATAGTGATAAATGCCTACACTAAGAAAAAAGAAAGATCTGAAACAAGCAAACTTACTTTATACCTCAAGGAGCTATAAAAAGAACAAATTATGCCCAAAGTTATCATAAGACAGGAAATAACAAAAATCAGTGCAGAAATAAATAAAATAGACAAGAGAAAGACCATAGAAAAGATCAATAAAGCTAAGAGCTACTTTTAGAAAAGATAAACAAAACTGATAAACGTTTAGCTAGACTAACTAAGAAAAAAAGAGAAAGGACCCCAATAAATAAAATTATAAAATAGAGGGGAGACAACTGATACTACATAAGTACAAAGGATCATAGGAGACTACCATGAACAACTATGCACCAAGTTGGATTACCTGGAAAAATAGATAAATTCCTAGAAACATACACCCTACCAAGACCGAATCATGAAGAAATAGAAAATATGAACAAACATAACTAGTAAGGAGATTGAATTCATAATCAAAAACCTCCCAACAAAGAAAAACCCAGGAGCAGATGGATTTACTGGTGAATTCTACCAAACATTTAAAGAAAAATTAATATCAGTCCTTCTCAAACTCTTCCAAAACATTGAAGGAAAGGGACCACTTCCAAAGTCATCTTATTAGGCCAGCATTACCCTAATCCCAAAGCCAGATAAAGACACTACGAAAAGAAGTTGCAGGCCTAGATCCCTGATAAATGTAGATGCAAAAATCCTCAACAAAATACTAGCAAACTGAATGCCATGATACATTAAAGGAACCATACACCAGGATCAAGTAGGATATATTCCCAGACTGCAAGAATGGTTCAACAAACACAAACCAATAAATGTGATACATCACATTAAAATCATAAAGATAAAACCATATGATTGTCTCAATAGATGCAGAAAAAGCATCTGACAAAATTCAATATCATTTCATCATAAATTTCTCAACAAATTAGGTATAAAAGGAATGTACTTCACTGACACAAAAAACATATGAGATGCCAAAGGTGATATCACACTCAACAGTGGGAAGCTAAAAGCCTTTTCTCTAAGATCAGAAAGTAGACAGTGGTATTCACTCTCACCACTTCTATTCAAAAATAATACTAGGAGGCCTAGCCAGAGCAATTGGGCAAGAAAATGAAATAAAGGCAACAATCAAGAAAAGAATAAATAAAATTTTGTTTGTTTACAGACAACATAATTTTATATATAGAAACTCCTAAAGACTTCAGAAAAACTATTAGGACTAATAAATTAATTCAGTAAAATTGCAGTATACAAAGTGAACATACAAAAATCAGTTGCACTCTATACACTAACAAAAAACTATTGGAAAGAGAAATTAAAAAATAGTCCTTCTTACAATAGCATCAAAAAGAATTTAAAAACTTTGGAATAAATTTAACCAATGAGGTAAAAGATCTTCACACTGGAAACCATAAGACACTGATGAAAGTAATGGAAGAAGACAAAAATAAATGGAAGGATATTCTGTGTTATTGGATTGGAAAAATTAATAGTGTTAAAATGTCCATACCACCCAAAGTGATCTATGGATTCAATGCAATTCTTATCAAAATTCCAATGTTTTTTCATGGAAATGGAGAAAAACAATTCTAAAATTTGTATGGAACCAAAAAGACCCTGAATAACTAACACAATTCTGAGAAAGAACAATGTTGGAGGCATCACGCTTGCTGATTCAAACTATATTACAAAACTACAATAATCAGAAGAATATGGTATTGACATAAAAAAAAGACACATATATCAATGGAAAACAATAGAGAGCCCAGAAATAAACTTATACAGTCAACTAGGCTTTGAAAAGGGCACCAAGAATGCACAAGGGGTAAATGATAGTCTCTTCAATAAATGGTGCTGGGAAAACTAAATATCCACATGCAAAGGGATGAAATTGACCCTTATCTCACACCACTCACAGAAATGAACTTGAAATGGATTAAAGACTTAAATGTAAGATTGGAAACTGTACGATTCCTAAAAAAAACATAGGGAAAACTCTCCTTGATCAACATTGTCTTAGCAATGATTTTTTGGATATGACAACAAAAGCGTAGGCAACAAAAAGAAAAATAGACAACAGTGACCACATCAAACTAAAAAGCTTCAGCAAAACAATGGAAACAATCAATAAAACGAAAAGAGAACCTAAAAAATGGGTGGAAATAATTGAAAACCATGCATCTAATAAGGGGTTAATATCAAAAATATATAATGAATTCAAACAACTCAATAGCAAAAAACAAATAATAATCTAATTTAAAAATGGACAAAGAACCTGAACAGACACTTTTCCAAAGAAGATATTCAAATGGTCAACAGGTACATGAAAGGGTGTTCAACATCACTTATAGCCATGAAAATGCAAATCAAAACCATAAGATATCACCCTGACACCTATTAAAATGGCTATCTTCAAAAAAAAAAAAAGACACAAGTGTTGGTGAATGTGGAGAACAGTGAACTCCTGTATAATATTGATGGGAATCTAAAGTGGTACAGCCACTATGGAAAACAGTTGGGAGGTTTCTCAAAAAATTTAAAATAGAACTCCATGTCAGCTAGCAACCCAACTCCCAAGTATATAGCTGAAGAAAAGGAAATCAGTGTCTCAAAGAGATACCAACACCTCCATGTTCATTACAGCATTATTCACAATAACCAAATTATGGAAACAATCTAAGTGTCTGTTGATGGATGAATGGATAAAGAAAATGTGGTGTACACAATGGAATATTATTCAGTCATAAGAAAGAAGGAAATTCTGCCATTTTCAACAACATGGATGAAACTTGAAGGCATTATGCTAAGTGAAATAAGTCAGAGAGAGACAAATATTTTTTGGTATCATTTATTTGTGGAATCCAAGTTTTAAAAAGTCAAACTCAGGGGCTGGCCCAGTGGCGCAGTGGTTAAGTGCCTACGTTCCGCTTTTACGTGGCCTGGGGTTCACCGGTTCGGATCCCCGGGTGCATACATCATATAGCTTGGTACGCCGTGCTGTAGCAGGCGTCCCACATATAAAGTAGAGGAATATGGGCATGGATGTTAGCTCAGGGCCAGTCTTCCTCAGCAAAAAGAGGAAGACTGGCAGTAGTTAGCTCAGGGCTAATCTTGCTCAAAAAAAAGTAATAAAAAAAATGAAAAGTCAAACTCATAGAAACAAAGAGTAGAATGATGGCCGCCATAGGTTGGGAGGTGAGGGAAATGAGCATATGTTGGTCAAAGCATACAAAGTTTCGGTTTTAAGATAAATAAGTTCCGAGGAAATAATACGCAGCATAGTGACTACTACTACTGTGTTGTATATTTGAAATTTGCTGAACGAATTGATCTTAAGCATTCTTACACACACAAAACAGGTAGCTATGTGAGATGATGGATGTGTTAATTAACTTGATTGTGGAAATTATTTCACAATGTATATGTTTAACAAACCATCACATTGTACACTTCAAATAAATACAATTTGGTCAATTATATTCATTAAAGCTGAGGGAAATGCCTTTAAATAAAATTTAAAAATACATAAAATAAAAACATATTTAAAAGAAAAAAGGCAAGTGATTTCAACATATTTTTAAATAATAATTTCTCATAACCTTAAGAGAAAAAATCAAGGAAATGTTTTATATTAAAGAAGCATTAATTTGAAGTAGTAATTCCTTTAGTATAATTCCCAACCTGTTGTTTTCTACTAGATATTAATAAAATAAAATTTAATACTATTTTAAAATTAAAGCATTGCAGGTATAGTATATTATTTTACTAAACACATTTCTACCTTTTATGAATTTATTTATCTATCTATCTATAAAAGCAGGAGATAACCCCGTTGTCCTGGGTCATGCATTTTCCACCACCTACTATTATATGTTCATAGACTATATTCAAAATGATTATTTCTAAGTGGTATATAATATTTTGAACTTTTTTAAACTTTTTTCTTTGTATGTATCTGCAATTTTAATTTTTGTAAAGAATCTCTAATATACTTTTTAAAAACATAAACAATGAATAGAAAGGGAGGTTGAAAGAAATTTTTAAGTGATTATAGATCGTGAAAATTTTCTTCTTTGCAGTTTTACGCTTTATAACAATTTCTAATAATTTTAATTATGTTATACAGATGTTGTATCTGTTAATTGTCATGCATTCCAGAATGTTGAACATTTTTGTTTCGCATGTCATATTTGTCATTGAATAGACGCAGTAAAGGAGTACATGTATGCAACAATTGGAAAAATTAAGAAACTCTAGAAATGTACTCGATAATGTAGAGCACTGTAAAGCAAAAAAAATAGTGTTTTAATTCTTGGTGATTCTGAGATAAAGAGAAATGTACATTTGTACGATAGATCATCAATTCTATATCATGTTTGATCAGAGCATATGCTGGGGGTGGGGGGGTGGGCAAAATGGGTGAAGGGGGTCAAATGGTGCAAACTTCCCATTATAATATTAGTCTTAGGAATGTAACATACATCATGGTGACTATAGTTAATCATACTATATTGCATATTTGAAAGTTACTGAGAGAGTATAACTTAAAAGTTCTCATGATAAGAAAAAAATTATAACCATGCATAGTAACGGGGGTTAACTGGACTTATTGTGGTGATCATTTTGCAATATGAACAAATATTGATTCATTATGTAGTGCACCTGAAACTAATGTTATAGGTTAATTATATTTCAATAAAAAAAGGTAAAAATAAAGCCTAAAACACATATATGTGAAATACACTTGACACACATATATATTAAAATAGTATAGATTTAAATATGTTTAATTTACATATACACATTTCAAATACATTTGAATGTATACCATTTTAACTTTATTAGAAAAGAGTACATGGGCAGGAGAACTAATCTCTTTTAAAAAGTAGTGGTTAATGTTACCTGAAGTTACCCAGGGCTCAATAAATATTCGCTAAATGAAAGAATGTGTGAATGTAGATATGAGTGAATATACAGACATAAAGAGACACAGCTATAGGGTTATTGCTCCAGTTGTTTTTTTGTTCTTTGGGTTTTCCCCTCCCTCAGACTCATAGCCTGACAGGCATTCTTTCTTGCCCAGCCTAGGACAAAGCTGAAACTAATTTGCAAAGTAAGTGCTCTAAGAGATTGAAGTAGAAGCTCACTTGTTGAACCAAACATTTTTTCCCAGGGATTAGGGCAGGGAAAGGCAGAAAAGCGGAGTACAAGATGAGTGGGAATGGATGCTAACCAGAAACATTTGAAAGTAGGAAATAACCCAATTGTCCCGGGTCACGCATTTTCTACCACCTGTCATCTTTGGACATCTTACTATCTCAACAGTTCTTGTCACTTTTAAGCTTCCTCAAGAGAAGGTAGAAAAGTTGCATGTCCTCTGTGGTATTAGAAACCACAAAGGGATACTTCTGACCCCTCACCAGGATGGAGCTAAACTGAATTCCTTGTTCACAGTGGTATTCCCGTGTGAAAACAGGGACTCCTGTGCTAAAGAAGGAAGGAATGAACATTAATGAGGGAAAAAAATATAAACCTTCATTCTGAGAGCAGATTGTACTTGGGAAACAGCATTTAATTGGAAAATCTGGCTCTGAAATGGAAAGGCTAATTGGGACTTTGAAGAAATAAACAGCAGTTTCTCTTGTCAGAGAAAAGAATTCTGAGGAAAGAATTCTCAGATTAACCAAAGGGTATTAGTAAGCATAATTAATGCATTCATTGTGAAATAATTGAAAACAAGAGCAGAAATTGTTCAAATGTGGCCCCCAGACCAGAATCATAAGCATCACCTGGGAATTGTTAAAACTCCAAATTCTTGGGCCCCACCCCAGAATCACTGACTCAGGAACTTTGAGGTGGGTCCCAGTACATATTTGAGCCAAAACCACACAGGAAGTCTCAAGCTCAAGGAGCTGACTTACAATAGACCACAAGGCCTGGAGCAAGGAACCTTTCAATTTATGAGACACAGTGACCCCTACAACAGCTTCCTCTCTTACCTAATTTTCATGCAAGGTCTAGGAACAAGGCAAAATGCTAATTTTTAAAATAATATTGATTCAAGATTTACCTTTAAATTCCTGGCTTACTTTAAAGTT
>NW_025796836.1:0-7100 GCF_021613505.1 Equus quagga | reverse complement strand
GACTAAAGCATTTTACTACTGAAAATTGTCAAATCACAAAGAAAGACAGGAAGAATGGTACAAGGGAATCCCAACACAGTTAAACAACAATTAACAAAATAGCAATAGTAGGTCTTTACCTATAAATAATTACTCTAAATATAAATGAATTAAATTCTCTAATCAAAAGACTTAAGGGGATAAACGGATTAAGAAAAGAAGACTCAACTATCTACTGCCTACAAGAGACTCACTTCAGCTTTAAGGACACATACAAGACCAAAGTTAAGAGGTGGGAAAAGATATTTCATGCAAATAGAAGCCAAAAGAAAGCAGGAACAGCAGTTTTCGTATCATACAAAATAAATTTAAATCAAAACTATAAAAAAGGACAAAGAAAGTCATATAATGATAAAGGTATCAATTAATCAACAGAATATAACAAGTGTAAATATATATGTGCCCAACCTCAGAAAACCTAAATACATTAAGCAAATAGTAACATCTGAAAGCAGAAATAGATAGCTATGTAATATTAGGGATTTCAGTACCCCAATTTCAACAATGGATAGATCATCCAGACAGAAAATCACAAGGAAATATTGCATTTTAAACTATACTTTAGACCAAATAGACCTAACAGATAAATACAAAATATTCCATTTAATGGTGGAAGAATACGCATTCTTCTCAAGCACAAAAAGAACATTCTCCAACATAGATCAAATGATAAGTCATAAAACAAATATGAGCAAATTTAAGAAGATTGATGCATCAAGTATGCTTTTCTAACCACAATGATATGAAAGTTAAAAATCATACCATACAAAAGGAAAGGTGAAAAATTCACCAATATGTGGAAACTGAACAAGCCATTCACGAATAATTGATTTTAAAAAATCAACAGGGAACACAAACAATATCTTGAGACAAACAAAAATGGAAATACAACATAGCAAAATGTATGGAATGGAGCAAAAGTTGTTCTAAGAGTAAAGTCTATAGTGATAAATGCCTACACTAAGAAAAAAGAAAGATCTGAAACAAGCAAACTTACTTTATACCTCAAGGAGCTATAAAAAGAAGAACAAATTATGCCCAAAGTTATCATAAGACAGGAAATAACAAAAATCAGTGCAGAAATAAATAAAATAGACAAGAGAAAGACCATAGAAAAGATCAATAAAACTAAGAGCTACTTTTAGAAAAGATAAACAAAACTGATAAACGTTTAGCTAGACTAACTAAGAAAAAAAGAGAAAGGACCCAAATAAATAAAATTATGAAATAGAGGGGAGACAACTGATACTACATAAGTACAAAGGATCATAGGAGACTACCATGAACAACTATACACCAAGTTGGATTACCTGGAAAAATAGATAAATTCCTAGAAACATACACCCTACCAAGACCGAATCATGAAGAAATAGAAAATATGAACAAACATAACTAGTAAGGAGACTGAATCTGTAATCAAAAACCTCCCAACAAAGAAAAACCCAGGAGCAGATGGATTTACTGGTGAATTCTACCAAACATTTAAAGAAAAATTAATATCAGTCCTTCTCAAACTCTTCCAAAACATTGAAGGAAAGGGACCACTTCCAAAGTCATCTTATTAGGCCAGCATTACCCTAATCCCAAAGCCAGATAAAGACACCACGAAAAGAAGTTGCAGGCCTAGATCCCTGATAAATGTAGATGCAAAAATCCTCAACAAAATACTAGCAAACTGAATGCCATGATACATTAAAGGAACCATACACCAGGATCAAGTAGGATATATTCCCAGAATGCAAGAATGGTTCAACAAACACAAACCAATAAATGTGATACATCACATTAACATCATAAAGATAAAACCATATGATTGTCTCAATAGATGCAGAAAAAGCATCTGACAAAATTCAATATCATTTCATCATAAATTTCTCAACAAATTAGGTATAAAAGGAATGTACTTCACTGACACAAAAAACATATGAGATGCCAAAGGTGATATCACACTCAACAGTGGGAAGCTAAAAGCCTTTTCTCTAAGATCAGAAAGTAGACAGTGGTATTCACTCTCACCACTTCTATTCAAAAATAATACTAGGAGGCCTAGCCAGAGCAATTGGGCAAGAAAATGAAATAAAGGCAACAATCAAGAAAGGAATAAATAAAATTTTGTTTGTTTACAGACAACATAATTTTATATATAGAAACTCCTAAAGACTTCAGAAAAACTATTAGGACTAATAAATTAATTCAGTAAAATTGCAGTTTACAAAGTGAACATACAAAAATCAGTTGCACTCTATACACTAACAAAAAACTATGGGAAAGAGAAATTAAAAAATAGTCCTTCTTACAATAGCATCAAAAAGAATTTAAAAACTTTGGAATAAATTTAACCAATGAGGTAAAAGATCTTCACACTGGAAACCATAAGACACTGATGAAAGTAATGGAAGAAGACAAAAATAAATGGAAGGATATTCTGTGTTATTGGATTGGAAAAATTAATAGTGTTAAAATGTCCATACCACCCAAAGTGATCTATGGATTCAATGCAATTCTTATCAAAATTCCAATGTTTTTTCATGGAAATGGAGAAAAACAATTCTAAAATTTGTATGGAACCAAAAAGACCCTGAATAACTAACACAATTCTGAGAAAGAACAATGTTGGAGGCATCACGCTTGCTGATTCAAACTATATTACAAAACTACAATAATCAGAAGAATATGGTATTGACATAAAAAAAGACACATATATCAATGGAAAACAATAGAGAGCCCAGAAATAAACTTATACAGTCAACTAGGCTTTGAAAAGGGCACCAAGAATGCACAAGGGGTAAATGATAGTCTCTTCAATAAATGGTGCTGGGAAAACTAAACATCCACATGCAAAGGGATGAAATTGACCCTTATCTCACACCACTCACAGAAATGAACTTGAAATGGATTAAAGACTTAAATGTAAGATTGGAAACTGTACGATTCCTAAAAAAAAACATAGGGAAAACTCTCCTTGATCAACATTGTCTTAGCAATGATTTTTTGGATATGACAACAAAAGTGTAGGCAACAAAAAGAAAAATAGACAACAGTGACCACATCAAACTAAAAAGCTTCAGCAAAACAATGGAAACAATCAATAAAACGAAAAGAGAACCTAAAAAATGGGTGGAAATAATTGAAAACCATGCATCTAATAAGGGGTTAATATAAAAAATATATAATGAATTCAAACAACTCAATAGCAAAAAACAAATAATAATCTAATTTAAAAATGGACAAAGAACCTGAACAGGCACTTTTCCAAAGAAGATATTCAAATGGTCAACAGGTACATGAAAGGGTGTTCAACATCACTTATAGCCATGAAAATGCAAATCAAAACCATAAGATATCACCCTGACACCTATTAAAATGGCTATCTTCAAAAAAAAAAAAAAGACATAAGTGTTGGTGAATGTGGAGAACAGTGAACTCCTGTATAATATTGATGGGAATCTAAAGTGGTACAGCCACTATGGAAAACAGTTGGGAGGTTTCTCAAAAAATTTAAAATAGAACTCCATGTCAGCTAGCAACCCAACTCCCAAGTATATAGCTGAAGAAAAGGAAATCAGTGTCTCAAAGAGATACCAGCACCTCCATGTTCATTACAGCATTATTCACAATAACCAAATTATGGAAACAAGCTAAGTGTCTGTTGATGGATGAATGGATAAAGAAAATGTGGTGTACACAATGGAATATTATTCAGTCATAAGAAAGAAGGAAATTCTGCCATTTTCAACAACATGGATGAAACTTGAAGGCATTATGCTAAGTGAAATAAGTCAGAGAGAGACAAATATTTTTTGGTATCATTTATTTGTGGAATCCAAGTTTTAAAAAGTCAAACTCAGGGGCTGGCCCAGTGGCGCAGTGGTTAAGTGCCTACGTTCCGCTTTTACGTGGCCTGGGGTTCACCGGTTCGGATCCCCAGGTGCAGACATCATATAGCTTGGTACGCCGTGCTGTAGCAGGCGTCCCACATTTAAAGTAGAGGAATATGGGCATGGATGTTAGCTCAGGGCCAGTCTTCCTCAGCAAAAAGAGGAAGACTGGCAGTAGTTAGCTCAGGGCTAATCTTGCTCAAAAAAAAAGTAATAAAAAAAATAAAAAGTCAAACTCATAGAAACAAAGAGTAGAATGATGGCCGCCATAGGTTGGGAGGTGAGGGAAATGAGCATATGTTGGTCAAAGCATACAAAGTTTCAGTTTTAAGATAAATAAGTTCCGAGGAAATAATACTCAGCATAGTGACTACTACTACTGTGTTGTATATTTGAAATTTGCTGAACGAATTGATCTTAAGCATTCTTACACACACAAAACAGGTAGCTATGTGAGATGATGGATGTGTTAATTAACTTGATTGTGGAAATTATTTCACAATGTATATGTTTAACAAACCATCTCATTGTACACTTCAAATAAATACAATTTGGTCAATTATATTCATTAAAGCTGAGGGAAATGCCTTTAAATAAAATTTAAAAATACATAAAATAAAAACATATTTAAAAGAAAAAAGGCAAGTGATTTCAACATATTTTTAAATAATAATTTCTCATAACCTTAAGAGAAAAAATCAAGGAAATGTTTTATATTAAAGAAGCATTAATTTGAAGTAGTAATTCCTTTAGTATAATTCCCAACCTGTTGTTTTCTACTAGATATTAATAAAATAAAATTTAATACTATTTTAAAATTAAAGCATTGCAGGTATAGTATATTATTTTACTAAACACATTTCTACCTTTTATGAATTTATTTATCTATCTATCTATAAAAGCAGGAGATAACCCCGTTGTCCTGGGTCATGCATTTTCCACCACCTACTATTATATGTTCATAGACTATATTCAAAATGATTATTTCTAAGTGGTATATAATATTTTGAACTTTTTTAAACTTTTTTCTTTGTATGTATCTGCAATTTTAATTTTTGTAAAGAATCTCTAATATACTTTTTAAAAACATAAACAATGAATAGAAAGGGAGGTTGAAAGAAATTTTTAAGTGATTATAGATCGTGAAAATTTTCTTCTTTGCAGTTTTACGCTTTATAACAATTTCTAATAATTTTAATTATGTTATACAGATGTTGTATCTGTTAATTGTCATGCATTCCAGAATGTTGAACATTTTTGTTTCGCATGTCATATTTGTCATTGAATAGACGCAGTAAAGGAGTACATGTATGCAACAATTGGAAAAATTAAGAAACTCTAGAAATGTACTCGATAATGTAGAGCACTGTAAAGCAAAAAAAATAGTGTTTTAATTCTTGGTGATTCTGAGATAAAGAGAAATGTACATTTGTACGATAGATCATCAATTCTATATCATGTTTGATCAGAGCATATGCTGGGGGTGGGGGGGTGGGCAAAATGGGTGAAGGGGGTCAAATGGTGCAAACTTCCCATTATAATATTAGTCTTAGGAATGTAACATACATCATGGTGACTATAGTTAATCATACTATATTGCATATTTGAAAGTTACTGAGAGAGTATAACTTAAAAGTTCTCATGATAAGAAAAAAATTATAACCATGCATAGTAACGGGGGTTAACTGGACTTATTGTGGTGATCATTTTGCAATATGAACAAATATTGATTCATTATGTAGTGCACCTGAAACTAATGTTATAGGTTAATTATATTTCAATAAAAAAAGGTAAAAATAAAGCCTAAAACACATATATGTGAAATACACTTGACACACATATATATTAAAATAGTATAGATTTAAATATGTTTAATTTACATATACACATTTCAAATACATTTAAATGTATACCATTTTAACTTTATTAGAAAAGAGTACATGGGCAGGAGAACTAATCTCTTTTAAAAAGTAGTGGTTAATGTTACCTGAAGTTACCCAGGGCTCAATAAATATTCGCTAAATGAAAGAATGTATGAATGTAGATATGAGTGAATATACAGACATAAAGAGACACAGCTATAGGGTTATTACTCCAGTTGTTTTTTTGTTCTTTGGGTTTTCCCCTCCCTCAGACTCATAGCCTGACAGGCGTTCTTTCTTGCCCAGCCTAGGACAAAGCTGAAACTAATTTGCAAAGTAAGTGCTCTAAGAGATTGAAGTAGAAGCTCACTTGTTGAACCAAACATTTTTTCCCAGGGATTAGGGCAGGGAAAGGCAGAAAAGCGGAGTACAAGATGAGTGGGAATGGATGCTAACCAGAAACATTTGAAAGTAAGAAATAACCCAATTGTCCCGGGTCACACATTTTCTACCACCTGTCATCTTTGGACATCTTACTATCTCAACAGTTCTTGTCACTTTTAAGCTTCCTCAAGAGAAGGTAGAAAACTTGCATGTCCTCTGTGGTATTAGAAACCACAAAGGGATACTTCTGACCCCTCACCAGGATGGAGCTAAACTGAATTCCTTGTTCACAGTGGTATTCCCGTGTGAAAACAGGGACTCCTGTGCTAAAGAAGGAAGGAATGAACATTAATGAGGGAAAAAAATATAAACCTTCATTCTGAGAGCAGATTGTACTTGGGAAACAGCATTTAATTGGAAAATCTGGCTCTGAAATGGAAAGGCTAATTGGGACTTTGAAGAAATAAACAGCAGTTTCTCTTGTCAGAGAAAAGAATTCTGAGGAAAGAATTCTCAGATTAACCAAAGGGTATTAGTAAGCATAATTAATGCATTCATTGTGAAATAATTGAAAACAAGAGCAGAAATTGTTCAAATGTGGCCCCCAGACCAGAATCATAAGCATCACCTGGGAATTGTTAAAACTCCAAATTCTTGGGCCCCACCCCAGAATCACTGACTCAGGAACTTTGAGGTGGGTCCCAGTACATATTTGAGCCAAAACCACACAGGAAGTCTCAAGCTCAAGGAGCTGACTTACAATAGACCACAAGGCCTGGAGCAAGGAACCTTTCAATTTATGAGACACAGTGACCCCTACAACAGCTTCCTCTCTTACCTAATTTTCATGCAAGGTCTAGGAACAAGGCAAAATGCTAATTTTTAAAATAATATTGATTCAAGATTTACCTTTAAATTCCTGGCTTACTTTAAAGTT
>NW_025796835.1:0-7095 GCF_021613505.1 Equus quagga | reverse complement strand
AACTTTAAAGTAAGCCAGGAATTTAAAGGTAAATCTTGAATCAATATTATTTTAAAAATTAGCATTTTGCCTTGTTCCTAGACCTTGCATGAAAATTAGGTAAGAGAGGAAGCTGTTGTAGGGGTCACTGTGTCTCATAAATTGAAAGGTTCCTTGCTCCAGGCCTTGTGGTCTATTGTAAGTCAGCTCCTTGAGCTTGAGACTTCCTGTGTGGTTTTGGCTCAAATATGTACTGGGACCCACCTCAAAGTTCCTGAGTCAGTGATTCTGGGGTGGGGCCCAAGAATTTGGAGTTTTAACAATTCCCAGGTGATGCTTATGATTCTGGTCTGGGGGCCACATTTGAACAATTTCTGCTCTTGTTTTCAATTATTTCACAATGAATGCATTAATTATGCTTACTAATACCCTTTGGTTAATCTGAGAATTCTTTCCTCAGAATTCTTTTCTCTGACAAGAGAAACTGCTGTTTATTTCTTCAAAGTCCCAATTAGCCTTTCCATTTCAGAGCCAGATTTTCCAATTAAATGCTGTTTCCCAAGTACAATCTGCTCTCAGAATGAAGGTTTATATTTTTTTCCCTCATTAATGTTCATTCCTTCCTTCTTTAGCACAGGAGTCCCTGTTTTCACACGGGAATACCACTGTGAACAAGGAATTCAGTTTAGCTCCATCCTGGTGAGGGGTCAGAAGTATCCCTTTGTGGTTTCTAATACCACAGAGGACATGCAACTTTTCTACCTTCTCTTGAGGAAGCTTAAAAGTGACAAGAACTGTTGAGATAGTAAGATGTCCAAAGATGACAGGTGGTAGAAAATGCGTGACCCGGGACAATTGGGTTATTTCCTACTTTCAAATGTTTCTGGTTAGCATCCATTCCCACTCATCTTGTACTCCGCTTTTCTGCCTTTCCCTGCCCTAATCCCTGGGAAAAAATGTTTGGTTCAACAAGTGAGCTTCTACTTCAATCTCTTAGAGCACTTACTTTGCAAATTAGTTTCAGCTTTGTCCTAGGCTGGGCAAGAAAGAATGCCTGTCAGGCTATGAGTCTGAGGGAGGGGAAAACCCAAAGAACAAAAAAACAACTGGAGCAATAACCCTATAGCTGTGTCTCTTTATGTCTGTATATTCACTCATATCTACATTCACACATTCTTTCATTTAGCGAATATTTATTGAGCCCTGGGTAACTTCAGGTAACATTAACCACTACTTTTTAAAAGAGATTAGTTCTCCTGCCCATGTACTCTTTTCTAATAAAGTTAAAATGGTATACATTCAAATGTATTTGAAATGTGTATATGTAAATTAAACATATTTAAATCTATACTATTTTAATATATATGTGTGTCAAGTGTATTTCACATATATGTGTTTTAGGCTTTATTTTTACCTTTTTTTATTGAAATATAATTAACCTATAACATTAGTTTCAGGTGCACTACATAATGAATCAATATTTGTTCATATTGCAAAATGATCACCACAATAAGTCCAGTTAACCCCCGTTACTATGCATGGTTATAATTTTTTTCTTATCATGAGAACTTTTAAGTTATACTCTCTCAGTAACTTTCAAATATGCAATATAGTATGATTAACTATAGTCACCATGATGTATGTTACATTCCTAAGACTAATATTATAATGGGAAGTTTGCACCATTTGACCCCCTTCACCCATTTTGCCCACCCCCCCACCCCCAGCATATGCTCTGATCAAACATGATATAGAATTGATGATCTATCGTACAAATGTACATTTCTCTTTATCTCAGAATCACCAAGAATTAAAACACTATTTTTTTTGCTTTACAGTGCTCTACATTATCGAGTACATTTCTAGAGTTTCTTAATTTTTCCAATTGTTGCATACATGTACTCCTTTACTGCGTCTATTCAATGACAAATATGACATGCGAAACAAAAATGTTCAACATTCTGGAATGCATGACAATTAACAGATACAACATCTGTATAACATAATTAAAATTATTAGAAATTGTTATAAAGCGTAAAACTGCAAAGAAGAAAATTTTCACGATCTATAATCACTTAAAAATTTCTTTCAACCTCCCTTTCTATTCATTGTTTATGTTTTTAAAAAGTATATTAGAGATTCTTTACAAAAATTAAAATTGCAGATACATACAAAGAAAAAAGTTTAAAAAAGTTCAAAATATTATATACCACTTAGAAATAATCATTTTGAATATAGTCTATGAACATATAATAGTAGGTGGTGGAAAATGCATGACCCAGGACAACGGGGTTATCTCCTGCTTTTATAGATAGATAGATAAATAAATTCATAAAAGGTAGAAATGTGTTTAGTAAAATAATATACTATACCTGCAATGCTTTAATTTTAAAATAGTATTAAATTTTATTTTATTAATATCTAGTAGAAAACAACAGGTTGGGAATTATACTAAAGGAATTACTACTTCAAATTAATGCTTCTTTAATATAAAACATTTCCTTGATTTTTTCTCTTAAGGTTATGAGAAATTATTATTTAAAAATATGTTGAAATCACTTGCCTTTTTTCTTTTAAATATGTTTTTATTTTATGTATTTTTAAATTTTATTTAAAGGCATTTCCCTCAGCTTTAATGAATATAATTGACCAAATTGTATTTATTTGAAGTGTACAATGTGATGGTTTGTTAAACATATACATTGTGAAATAATTTCCACAATCAAGTTAATTAACACATCCATCATCTCACATAGCTACCTGTTTTGTGTGTGTAAGAATGCTTAAGATCAATTCGTTCAGCAAATTTCAAATATACAACACAGTAGTAGTAGTCACTATGCTGCGTATTATTTCCTCGGAACTTATTTATCTTAAAACCGAAACTTTGTATGCTTTGACCAACATATGCTCATTTCCCTCACCTCCCAACCTATGGCGGCCATCATTCTACTCTTTGTTTCTATGAGTTTGACTTTTCATTTTTTTTATTACTTTTTTTTGAGCAAGATTAGCCCTGAGCTAACTACTGCCAGTCTTCCTCTTTTTGCTGAGGAAGACTGGCCCTGAGCTAACATCCATGCCCATATTCCTCTACTTTATATGTGGGACGCCTGCTACAGCACGGCGTACCAAGCTATATGATGTATGCACCCGGGGATCCGAACCGGTGAACCCCAGGCCACGTAAAAGCGGAACGTAGGCACTTAACCACTGCGCCACTGGGCCAGCCCCTGAGTTTGACTTTTTAAAACTTGGATTCCACAAATAAATGATACCAAAAAATATTTGTCTCTCTCTGACTTATTTCACTTAGCATAATGCCTTCAAGTTTCATCCATGTTGTTGAAAATGGCAGAATTTCCTTCTTTCTTATGACTGAATAATATTCCATTGTGTACACCACATTTTCTTTATCCATTCATCCATCAACAGACACTTAGATTGTTTCCATAATTTGGTTATTGTGAATAATGCTGTAATGAACATGGAGGTGTTGGTATCTCTTTGAGACACTGATTTCCTTTTCTTCAGCTATATACTTGGGAGTTGGGTTGCTAGCTGACATGGAGTTCTATTTTAAATTTTTTGAGAAACCTCCCAACTGTTTTCCATAGTGGCT
Source organism: Equus quagga (assembly GCF_021613505.1). NCBI lineage: Eukaryota > Metazoa > Chordata > Mammalia > Perissodactyla > Equidae > Equus > Equus quagga. Next base: position 3,494 of record NW_025796835.1, on the reverse strand, counting down.
GTACCACTTTAGATTCCCATCAATATTATACAGGAGTTCACTGTTCTCCACATTCACCAACACTTGTGTCTTTTTTTTTTTTTGAAGATAGCCATTTTAATAGGTGTCAGGGTGATATCTTATGGTTTTGATTTGCATTTTCATGGCTATAAGTGATGTTGAACACCCTTTCATGTACCTGTTGACCATTTGAATATCTTCTTTGGAAAAGTGTCTGTTCAGGTTCTTTGTCCATTTTTAAATTAGATTATTATTTGTTTTTTGCTATTGAGTTGTTTGAATTCATTATATATTTTTGATATTAACCCCTTATTAGATGCATGGTTTTCAATTATTTCCACCCATTTTTTAGGTTCTCTTTTCGTTTTATTGATTGTTTCCATTGTTTTGCTGAAGCTTTTTAGTTTGATGTGGTCACTGTTGTCTATTTTTCTTTTTGTTGCCTACGCTTTTGTTGTCATATCCAAAAAATCATTGCTAAGACAATGTTGATCAAGGAGAGTTTTCCCTATGTTTTTTTTAGGAATCGTACAGTTTCCAATCTTACATTTAAGTCTTTAATCCATTTCAAGTTCATTTCTGTGAGTGGTGTGAGATAAGGGTCAATTTCATCCCTTTGCATGTGGATATTTAGTTTTCCCAGCACCATTTATTGAAGAGACTATCATTTACCCCTTGTGCATTCTTGGTGCCCTTTTCAAAGCCTAGTTGACTGTATAAGTTTATTTCTGGGCTCTCTATTGTTTTCCATTGATATATGTGTCTTTTTTTTATGTCAATACCATATTCTTCTGATTATTGTAGTTTTGTAATATAGTTTGAATCAGCAAGCGTGATGCCTCCAACATTGTTCTTTCTCAGAATTGTGTTAGTTATTCAGGGTCTTTTTGGTTCCATACAAATTTTAGAATTGTTTTTCTCCATTTCCATGAAAAAACATTGGAATTTTGATAAGAATTGCATTGAATCCATAGATCACTTTGGGTGGTATGGACATTTTAACACTATTAATTTTTCCAATCCAATAACACAGAATATCCTTCCATTTATTTTTGTCTTCTTCCATTACTTTCATCAGTGTCTTATGGTTTCCAGTGTGAAGATCTTTTACCTCATTGGTTAAATTTATTCCAAAGTTTTTAAATTCTTTTTGATGCTATTGTAAGAAGGACTATTTTTTAATTTCTCTTTCCAATAGTTTTTTGTTAGTGTATAGAGTGCAACTGATTTTTGTATGTTCACTTTGTATACTGCAATTTTACTGAATTAATTTATTAGTCCTAATAGTTTTTCTGAAGTCTTTAGGAGTTTCTATATATAAAATTATGTTGTCTGTAAACAAACAAAATTTTATTTATTCTTTTCTTGATTGTTGCCTTTATTTCATTTTCTTGCCCAATTGCTCTGGCTAGGCCTCCTAGTATTATTTTTGAATAGAAGTGGTGAGAGTGAATACCACTGTCTACTTTCTGATCTTAGAGAAAAGGCTTTTAGCTTCCCACTGTTGAGTGTGATATCACCTTTGGCATCTCATATGTTTTTTGTGTCAGTGAAGTACATTCCTTTTATACCTAATTTGTTGAGAAATTTATGATGAAATGATATTGAATTTTGTCAGATGCTTTTTCTGCATCTATTGAGACAATCATATGGTTTTATCTTTATGATTTTAATGTGATGTATCACATTTATTGGTTTGTGTTTGTTGAACCATTCTTGCAGTCTGGGAATATATCCTACTTGATCCTGGTGTATGGTTCCTTTAATGTATCATGGCATTCAGTTTGCTAGTATTTTGTTGAGGATTTTTGCATCTACATTTATCAGGGATCTAGGCCTGCAACTTCTTTTCGTAGTGTCTTTATCTGGCTTTGGGATTAGGGTAATGCTGGCCTAATAAGATGACTTTGGAAGTGGTCCCTTTCCTTCAATGTTTTGGAAGAGTTTGAGAAGGACTGATATTAATTTTTCTTTAAATGTTTGGTAGAATTCACCAGTAAATCCATCTGCTCCTGGGTTTTTCTTTGTTGGGAGGTTTTTGATTATGAATTCAATCTCCTTACTAGTTATGTTTGTTCATATTTTCTATTTCTTCATGATTCGGTCTTGGTAGGGTGTATGTTTCTAGGAATTTATCTATTTTTCCAGGTAATCCAACTTGGTGCATAGTTGTTCATGGTAGTCTCCTATGATCCTTTGTACTTATGTAGTATCAGTTGTCTCCCCTCTATTTTATAATTTTATTTATTGGGGTCCTTTCTCTTTTTTTCTTAGTTAGTCTAGCTAAACGTTTATCAGTTTTGTTTATCTTTTCTAAAAGTAGCTCTTAGCTTTATTGATCTTTTCTATGGTCTTTCTCTTGTCTATTTTATTTATTTCTGCACTGATTTTTGTTATTTCCTGTCTTATGATAACTTTGGGCATAATTTGTTCTTTTTATAGCTCCTTGAGGTATAAAGTAAGTTTGCTTGTTTCAGATCTTTCTTTTTTCTTAGTGTAGGCATTTATCACTATAGACTTTCCTCTTAGAACAACTTTTGCTCCATTCCATACATTTTGCTATGTTGTATTTCCATTTTTGTTTGTCTCAAGATATTGTTTGTGTTCCCTGTTGATTTTTTAAAATCAATTATTCGTGAATGGCTTGTTCAGTTTCCACATATTGGTGAATTTTTCACCTTTCCTTTTGTATGGTATGATTTTTAACTTTCATATCATTGTGGTTAGAAAAACATACTTGATGCATCAATCTTCTTAAATTTGCTCATATTTGTTTTATGACTTATCATTTGATCTATGTTGGAGAATGTTCTTTTTGTGCTTGAGAAGAATGTGTATTCCTCTTCCATTAAATGGAATATTTTGTATTTATCTGTTAGGTCTATTTGGTCTAAAGTATAGTTTAAAATGCAATATTTCCTTGTGATTTTCTGTCTGGATGATCTATCCATTGTTGAAATTGGGGTACTGAAATCCCTAATATTACATAGCTATCTATTTCTGCTTTCAGATGTTAATATTTGCTTAATGTATTTAGGTTTTCTGAGGTTGGGCACATATATATTTACACTTGTTATATTCTGTTGATTAATTGATACCTTTATCATTATATGACTTTCTTTGTCCTTTTTTATAGTTTTGACTTAAATTTATTTTGTATGATACGAAAACTGCTGTTCCTGCTTTCTTTTGGCTTCTATTTGCATGAAATATCTTTTCCCACCTCTTAACTTTGGTCTTGTATGTGTCCTTAAAGCTGAAGTGAGTCTCTTGTAGGCAGTAGATAGTTGAGTCTTCTTTTCTTTATCCGTTTATCCCCTTAAGTCTTTTGATTAGAGAATTTAATTCATTTATATTTAGAGTAATTATTTATAGGTAAAGACCTACTATTGCTATTTTGTTAATTGTTGTTTAACTGTGTTGGGATTCCCTTGTACCATTCTTCCGGTCTTTCTTTGTGATTTGACAATTTTCAGTAGTAAAATGCTTTAGTC
>NW_025796834.1:0-3620 GCF_021613505.1 Equus quagga | reverse complement strand
TTTGTCTTTAGCTGAAGATGGTGTTTAAGGTGGCAGCTTTGGCTGAGTTACTCTGTTTTCCTGGATTTCTTCCATGTATACATATTATAAAGCTTTGTTTGATTTTCTCCTGTTATTCTGTCTCATATCACTTTAATTCTTAGAACAGCCAGAAGGACCTAAATGGTAGAGGAATTGTCTGCTTCCCCTAGAAAATATTCATGTGAAAATCAAATATTGTATTAAAGTGTCCTATGAAGAAAAATGTAGCATTTGGACACAGAACTTTCTTTTAGGAGAGGAGGAAGATTTGGCTCTGAGCTAACGTCTGCTGTCAGTCTTCCTCTTTTTGTTGGAGGAAGATTGTTGCTGAGCTAACATCTGTGCCAATCTTTCTCTATTTTGTGTTGGATACCACCACAGCATGGTGTGACAAGCAGTGCTAGGTCCGTGCCCAGGATCCAAACCCACAAACCCTGGGCCACCAAAGAGGAGTGTGCAAATGTAACCACTGTGCAACCAGGCCTGCCCCAGAAATTATTTTTCGTTTGTTTGTTTTTTGGTATTTTTTGACTCTGTTCAAAGATGAGTAAGTATTGGTGAATTCTTTGTGTTGTCATCTATACTTCATTGTTTACCAGCTGAAGAAAACTGACATTTAGGGAATTCAAGTGCTAAGCACAGCTCTTTTTAGATTTGTGGGGATTTTTTGTTATTGTTGCTGTTCCAAATACATCACCTCATCTAATCTTCAGCAAACTGGGTAGGAGGATTGTCATCCTCATTTTAAAAATTTAGGGACGTTGGGTGACTGACAAAAGGGCACTCAACTGACAAATGCACATATATGATTTTATGTAGTATATTTTAATACTTGTTTATACTTTTATAGGTAAGGGATAAGAGTGTGAATTATGTGTGCATTCTCATCCCACTTTTCTGAAATTAATAACAGAAACTGTTATATCAAATTTAAAAAAATAGCCTTCCCACAAAATCAGTTTGTTTTTTACATTCAAAGGATATCATGCACAAATTTAATAATGAGAGACAGGGACAAGACTGGGACAGGCTAGATTTCTGCCTCCAGGTGGCTAGAATGAGTTCACAGTGATACCTGGAAATGAGTGAGGAGAGAGTAAGTGACTAGTTCAAGAGTTAAAGTGGTCAGAGTGGGAGTTTTCTGGAGAATTGGAGAATGAGAACAGAGCCACTGAACTCCAACACAATTTGGAGCCTAAATAAGATGAGGCATTCACTCTCATTTCCTTGATGACGGCATTTCCACTCACCTTTCAACTTTCAGAATGATGGTTCAATATCTCTCCCTTGTCAGGATTGCATCCTAAGCGTTTAGCAAGCAAAGGGCCCTGGCCCTGTGATTCTTAGGGAGAAAGATCTCCTACTCTTCCTGATATACCCTTAGGTCCACGGTGTGGAGTCCTAGCAATACTTCCTCTGGCTGTGGGGCCCAGAACTCTTCAAGCCTCAGTGTGGTCCAGACTAATTCAGTCACCTGCTTCTAGAAAGAAGAAAACCATCCCAAAAGGCAGCTTTTCAAAGGGCAACTCCTCCTCTCCAAAAAAAGCTGTCCACATATGTTCTCCAGCTTCACATATACACTCTATTTTGATAAAACACTGAGTTTCAGAGAAAAGGGAAAGTCCTGTGGAAACTCATACTAATAAAAATCATCTCAGGGGCTGGCCCCGTGGCCGAGTGGTTAAGTTCGCGCGCTCCGCTGCAGGCGGCCCAGTGTTTCGTTGGTTCGAATCCTGGGCGCGGACATGGCACTGCTCATCAGACCACGCTGAGGCGGCATCCCACATGCCACAACTAGAAGAACCCACAACGAAGAATACACAACTATGTACCGGGGGGCTTTGGGGAGAAAAAGGAAAAAATAAAATCTTTAAAAAAAAAAAAAATCATCTCAGCCTCACAAATCAAATTTTGTAGACTCGAGCAACCAAGATGTTTTAGTAACAGTATTCTAGGCCATAATCTACCTATATAGCAGTATCACTAATCCTTTTCTCACAGGTAGATATTATCTTTTCCAGCAGATAAATACCTGTAGCTTCTGGATAAATAATGCAAATATTATTTACTCATGCATCTTGTTTGTTCTTGGAAATCCTTAAACAGTTAAAAGTATGTACAAAGTTCAGTATATTATGGTCATAAATCAAATATTCTAGAAGAGTTCAAATTGGGAGAAGTGAAAATCTTAAATGGGATAAAGAAAATGTATTATTAGTCTTGACCATTGCATCTGTCATATTATTTTGCAAAATATCTGTTTATATATCTCTCTCTCCAAGTTGACCATATGTTCAATAAAGGCAGAAATTGTGTCTTATTCACTTTTGTATCACCAGCACACCATGCAATGTCTGGCGTATAAAAATCACTAGATAATTATTCAATAGAAGAATATTTTAATAGCTTAACATAGTAGAAGACAAAGAATTTTCACTTATGGTAAGCACAAAAACTTTTATTATATTGCTGTGTTGTTGTCACATTTGATTTTTTTTCATTTTTTCTTTCTTTCCTCTTTTTTTGAGGAAGATTAGCCCTGAGCTAACATCTGCTGCCAATCCTCCTCTTTTTTGCTGAGGAATAGTGGACCCCGAGCCAACATCTATGCCCATCTTCCTCTACTTTATATGTGGGATGCCTGCCACAGCATGGCTTGATGAGCAGTGCATAAGTCCGTGACCAGGATGCAAACCAGCAAACCCCGGACCACCGAAGCAGAGCGTGAGAACTTTACCTCTACGCCACCAGGCTGGCCCCTTTATTTCTTTTTATTGATAACATAAGACTTTATATCCAGCTAATCACTTTTGAAAATTGGTGTAACGAGGAAAAACATCAAGAAAAACACCTTACAATCTCCTCATAAAATTACATCAATAGTTTCCTTATCATATTTTCTATGTATATTTTGTACATAGGATGAATCATACATTATTTTTCAATCCAGTTTTTTTCAATTAACATTATGTCAGAAGCATTTCTCATATCACTGGACATTTCATTAATTTTAAAGTTTTCATATTTTTCAGTTGTATGGTTCTATCATATCTATTTAACACTTCCACTATTTTTGGACACAAATTTTCCATAGTAGCTGGCAATTCAATAATGCTGAGGTAACAATCTAAGTGTGTAGCATTGTTCACATATAATATTTTCTGAAGCTAGATCTCTAGAATTAGAATCATTACCTCAAAGAGCTACCGTTTTTAAGACTACAAATATATTTTGCTAAATTTATCTGCAGTAATGTCTGCTAACATTCTCAGTAGCAGTTTATGAGAATAGATTTATTACTTTATTCTTAAGAGCAAGTCAGTTTTTAATTTGTGTCTTGATTTTAGAGCTTGGTTTGTGTAGTGATGCCTTCTGCTGGCCATACAACAAAATTACAACATCAGAAGAGCAAAGGATCCTTTGGAAACTGTATGAAGTGAAATTAAATCTATAAAGTGGCAGCAACTATCATAGGGCTTATGTTTTCAAAAACAACTCTTGCTATTGGATTTCTAAATATTCTCACTAACCATATAAAATAAAGCTTACAAGCGGTTTCAAATGATACTTATTAATTCATCTATTCAACCTGAATTTCT
>NW_025796833.1:0-3620 GCF_021613505.1 Equus quagga | reverse complement strand
AGAAATTCAGGTTGAATAGATGAATTAATAAGTATCATTTGAAACCGCTTGTAAGCTTTATTTTATATGGTTAGTGAGAATATTTAGAAATCCAATAGCAAGAGTTGTTTTTGAAAACATAAGCCCTATGATAGTTGCTGCCACTTTATAGATTTAATTTCACTTCATACAGTTTCCAAAGGATCCTTTGCTCTTCTGATGTTGTAATTTTGTTGTATGGCCAGCAGAAGGCATCACTACACAAACCAAGCTCTAAAATCAAGACACAAATTAAAAACTGACTTGCTCTTAAGAATAAAGTAATAAATCTATTCTCATAAACTGCTACTGAGAATGTTAGCAGACATTACTGCAGATAAATTTAGCAAAATATATTTGTAGTCTTAAAAACGGTAGCTCTTTGAGGTAATGATTCTAATTCTAGAGATCTAGCTTCAGAAAATATTATATGTGAACAATGCTACACACTTAGATTGTTACCTCAGCATTATTGAATTGCCAGCTACTATGGAAAATTTGTGTCCAAAAATAGTGGAAGTGTTAAATAGATATGATAGAACCATACAACTGAAAAATATGAAAACTTTAAAATTAATGAAATGTCCAGTGATATGAGAAATGCTTCTGACATAATGTTAATTGAAAAAAACTGGATTGAAAAATAATGTATGATTCATCCTATGTACAAAATATACATAGAAAATATGATAAGGAAACTATTGATGTAATTTTATGAGGAGATTGTAAGGTGTTTTTCTTGATGTTTTTCCTCGTTACACCAATTTTCAAAAGTGATTAGCTGGATATAAAGTCTTATGTTATCAATAAAAAGAAATAAAGGGGCCAGCCTGGTGGCGTAGAGGTAAAGTTCTCACGCTCTGCTTCGGTGGTCCGGGGTTTGCTGGTTTGCATCCTGGTCACGGACTTATGCACTGCTCATCAAGCCATGCTGTGGCAGGCATCCCACATATAAAGTAGAGGAAGATGGGCATAGATGTTGGCTCGGGGTCCACTATTCCTCAGCAAAAAAGAGGAGGATTGGCAGCAGATGTTAGCTCAGGGCTAATCTTCCTCAAAAAAAGAGGAAAGAAAGAAAAAATGAAAAAAAATCAAATGTGACAACAACACAGCAATATAATAAAAGTTTTTGTGCTTACCATAAGTGAAAATTCTTTGTCTTCTACTATGTTAAGCTATTAAAATATTCTTCTATTGAATAATTATCTAGTGATTTTTATACGCCAGACATTGCATGGTGTGCTGGTGATACAAAAGTGAATAAGACACAATTTCTGCCTTTATTGAACATATGGTCAACTTGGAGAGAGAGATATATAAACAGATATTTTGCAAAATAATATGACAGATGCAATGGTCAAGACTAATAATACATTTTCTTTATCCCATTTAAGATTTTCACTTCTCCCAATTTGAACTCTTCTAGAATATTTGATTTATGACCATAATATACTGAACTTTGTACATACTTTTAACTGTTTAAGGATTTCCAAGAACAAACAAGATGCATGAGTAAATAATATTTGCATTATTTATCCAGAAGCTACAGGTATTTATCTGCTGGAAAAGATAATATCTACCTGTGAGAAAAGGATTAGTGATACTGCTATATAGGTAGATTATGGCCTAGAATACTGTTACTAAAACATCTTGGTTGCTCGAGTCTACAAAATTTGATTTGTGAGGCTGAGATGATTTTTTTTTTTTTTAAAGATTTTATTTTTTCCTTTTTCTCCCCAAAGCCCCCCGGTACATAGTTGTGTATTCTTCGTTGTGGGTTCTTCTAGTTGTGGCATGTGGGATGCCGCCTCAGCGTGGTCTGATGAGCAGTGCCATGTCCGCGCCCAGGATTCGAACCAACGAAACACTGGGCCGCCTGCAGCGGAGCGCGCGAACTTAACCACTCGGCCACGGGGCCAGCCCCTGAGATGATTTTTATTAGTATGAGTTTCCACAGGACTTTCCCTTTTCTCTGAAACTCAGTGTTTTATCAAAATAGAGTGTATATGTGAAGCTGGAGAACATATGTGGACAGCTTTTTTTGGAGAGGAGGAGTTGCCCTTTGAAAAGCTGCCTTTTGGGATGGTTTTCTTCTTTCTAGAAGCAGGTGACTGAATTAGTCTGGACCACACTGAGGCTTGAAGAGTTCTGGGCCCCACAGCCAGAGGAAGTATTGCTAGGACTCCACACCGTGGACCTAAGGGTATATCAGGAAGAGTAGGAGATCTTTCTCCCTAAGAATCACAGGGCCAGGGCCCTTTGCTTGCTAAACGCTTAGGATGCAATCCTGACAAGGGAGAGATATTGAACCATCATTCTGAAAGTTGAAAGGTGAGTGGAAATGCCGTCATCAAGGAAATGAGAGTGAATGCCTCATCTTATTTAGGCTCCAAATTGTGTTGGAGTTCAGTGGCTCTGTTCTCATTCTCCAATTCTCCAGAAAACTCCCACTCTGACCACTTTAACTCTTGAACTAGTCACTTACTCTCTCCTCACTCATTTCCAGGTATCACTGTGAACTCATTCTAGCCACCTGGAGGCAGAAATCTAGCCTGTCCCAGTCTTGTCCCTGTCTCTCATTATTAAATTTGTGCATGATATCCTTTGAATGTAAAAAACAAACTGATTTTGTGGGAAGGCTATTTTTTTAAATTTGATATAACAGTTTCTGTTATTAATTTCAGAAAAGTGGGATGAGAATGCACACATAATTCACACTCTTATCCCTTACCTATAAAAGTATAAACAAGTATTAAAATATACTACATAAAATCATATATGTGCATTTGTCAGTTGAGTGCCCTTTTGTCAGTCACCCAACGTCCCTAAATTTTTAAAATGAGGATGACAATCCTCCTACCCAGTTTGCTGAAGATTAGATGAGGTGATGTATTTGGAACAGCAACAATAACAAAAAATCCCCACAAATCTAAAAAGAGCTGTGCTTAGCACTTGAATTCCCTAAATGTCAGTTTTCTTCAGCTGGTAAACAATGAAGTATAGATGACAACACAAAGAATTCACCAATACTTACTCATCTTTGAACAGAGTCAAAAAATACCAAAAAACAAACAAACGAAAAATAATTTCTGGGGCAGGCCTGGTTGCACAGTGGTTACATTTGCACACTCCTCTTTGGTGGCCCAGGGTTTGTGGGTTTGGATCCTGGGCACGGACCTAGCACTGCTTGTCACACCATGCTGTGGTGGTATCCAACACAAAATAGAGAAAGATTGGCACAGATGTTAGCTCAGCAACAATCTTCCTCCAACAAAAAGAGGAAGACTGACAGCAGACGTTAGCTCAGAGCCAAATCTTCCTCCTCTCCTAAAAGAAAGTTCTGTGTCCAAATGCTACATTTTTCTTCATAGGACACTTTAATACAATATTTGATTTTCACATGAATATTTTCTAGGGGAAGCAGACAATTCCTCTACCATTTAGGTCCTTCTGGCTGTTCTAAGAATTAAAGTGATATGAGACAGAATAACAGGAGAAAATCAAACAAAGCTTTATAATATGTATACATGGAAGAAATCCAGGAAAACAGAGTAACTCAGCCAAAGCTGCCACCTTAAACACCATCTTCAGCTAAAGACAAA
>NW_025796832.1:0-3616 GCF_021613505.1 Equus quagga | reverse complement strand
TTTGTCTTTAGCTGAAGATGGTGTTTAAGGTGGCAGCTTTGGCTGAGTTACTCTGTTTTCCTGGATTTCTTCCATGTATACATATTATAAAGCTTTGTTTGATTTTCTCCTGTTATTCTGTCTCATATCACTTTAATTCTTAGAACAGCCAGAAGGACCTAAATGGTAGAGGAATTGTCTGCTTCCCCTAGAAAATATTCATGTGAAAATCAAATATTGTATTAAAGTGTCCTATGAAGAAAAATGTAGCATTTGGACACAGAACTTTCTTTTAGGAGAGGAGGAAGATTTGGCTCTGAGCTAACGTCTGCTGTCAGTCTTCCTCTTTTTGTTGGAGGAAGATTGTTGCTGAGCTAACATCTGTGCCAATCTTTCTCTATTTTGTGTTGGATACCACCACAGCATGGTGTGACAAGCAGTGCTAGGTCCGTGCCCAGGATCCAAACCCACAAACCCTGGGCCACCAAAGAGGAGTGTGCAAATGTAACCACTGTGCAACCAGGCCTGCCCCAGAAATTATTTTTCGTTTGTTTGTTTTTTGGTATTTTTTGACTCTGTTCAAAGATGAGTAAGTATTGGTGAATTCTTTGTGTTGTCATCTATACTTCATTGTTTACCAGCTGAAGAAAACTGACATTTAGGGAATTCAAGTGCTAAGCACAGCTCTTTTTAGATTTGTGGGGATTTTTTGTTATTGTTGCTGTTCCAAATACATCACCTCATCTAATCTTCAGCAAACTGGGTAGGAGGATTGTCATCCTCATTTTAAAAATTTAGGGACGTTGGGTGACTGACAAAAGGGCACTCAACTGACAAATGCACATATATGATTTTATGTAGTATATTTTAATACTTGTTTATACTTTTATAGGTAAGGGATAAGAGTGTGAATTATGTGTGCATTCTCATCCCACTTTTCTGAAATTAATAACAGAAACTGTTATATCAAATTTAAAAAAATAGCCTTCCTACAAAATCAGTTTGTTTTTTACATTCAAAGGATATCATGCACAAATTTAATAATGAGAGACAGGGACAAGACTGGGACAGGCTAGATTTCTGCCTCCAGGTGGCTAGAATGAGTTCACAGTGATACCTGGAAATGAGTGAGGAGAGAGTAAGTGACTAGCTCAAGAGTTAAAGTGGTCAGAGTGGGAGTTTTCTGGAGAATTGGAGAATGAGAACAGAGCCACTGAACTCCAACACAATTTGGAGCCTAAATAAGATGAGGCATTCACTCTCATTTCCTTGATGACAGCATTTCCACTCACCTTTCAACTTTCAGAATGATGGTTCAATGTCTCTCCCTTGTCAGGATTGCATCCTAAGCGTTTAGCAAGCAAAGGGCCCTGGCCCTGTGATTCTTAGGGAGAAAGATCTCCTACTCTTCCTGATATACCCTTAGGTCCACGGTGTGGAGTCCTAGCAATACTTCCTCTGGCTGTGGGGCCCAGAACTCTTCAAGCCTCAGTGTGGTCCAGACTAATTCAGTCACCTGCTTCTAGAAAGAAGAAAACCATCCCAAAAGGCAGCTTTTCAAAGGGCAACTCCTCCTCTCCAAAAAAAACTGTCCACATATGTTCTCCAGCTTCACATATACACTCTATTTTGATAAAACACTGAGTTTCAGAGAAAAGGGAAAGTCCTGTGGAAATTCATACTAATAAAAATCATCTCAGGGGCTGGCCCCGTGGCCGAGTGGTTAAGTTCGCGCGCTCCGCTGCAGGCGGCCCAGTGTTTCGTTGGTTCGAATCCTGGGCGCGGACATGGCACTGCTCATCAGACCACGCTGAGGCAGCGTCCCACATGCCACAACTAGAAGAACCCACAACGAAGAATACACAACTATGTACCGGGGGGCTTTGGGGAGAAAAAGGAAAAAATAAAATCTTTAAAAAAAAAAAAATCATAGCCTCACAAATCAAATTTTGTAGACTCGAGCAACCAAGATGTTTTAGTAACAGTATTCTATGCCATAATCTACCTATATAGCAGTATCACTAATCCTTTTCTCACAGGTAGATATTATCTTTTCCAGCAGATAAATACCTGTAGCTTCTGGATAAATAATGCAAATATTATTTACTCATGCATCTTGTTTGTTCTTGGAAATCCTTAAACAGTTAAAAGTATGTACAAAGTTCAGTATATTATGGTCATAAATCAAATATTCTAGAAGAGTTCAAATTGGGAGAAGTGAAAATCTTAAATGGGATAAAGAAAATGTATTATTAGTCTTGACCATTGCATCTGTCATATTATTTTGCAAAATATCTGTTTATATATCTCTCTCTCCAAGTTGACCATATGTTCAATAAAGGCAGAAATTGTGTCTTATTCACTTTTGTATCACCAGCACACCATGCAATGTCTGGCGTATAAAAATCACTAGATAATTATTCAATAGAAGAATATTTTAATAGCTTAACATAGTAGAAGACAAAGAATTTTCACTTATGGTAAGCACAAAAACTTTTATTATATTGCTGTGTTGTTGTCACATTTGATTTTTTTTCATTTTTTCTTTCTTTCCTCTTTTTTTGAGGAAGATTAGCCCTGAGCTAACATCTGCTGCCAATCCTCCTCTTTTTTGCTGAGGAATAGTGGACCCCGAGCCAACATCTATGCCCATCTTCCTCTACTTTATATGTGGGATGCCTGCCACAGCATGGCTTGATGAGCAGTGCATAAGTCCGTGACCAGGATGCAAACCAGCAAACCCCAGACCACCGAAGCAGAGCGTGAGAACTTTACCTCTACGCCACCAGGCTGGCCCCTTTATTTCTTTTTATTGATAACATAAGACTTTATATCCAGCTAATCACTTTTGAAAATTGGTGTAACGAGGAAAAACATCAAGAAAAACACCTTACAATCTCCTCATAAAATTACATCAATAGTTTCCTTATCATATTTTCTATGTATATTTTGTACATAGGATGAATCATACATTATTTTTCAATCCAGTTTTTTTCAATTAACATTATGTCAGAAGCATTTCTCATATCACTGGACATTTCATTAATTTTAAAGTTTTCATATTTTTCAGTTGTATGGTTCTATCATATCTATTTAACACTTCCACTATTTTTGGACACAAATTTTCCATAGTAGCTGGCAATTCAATAATGCTGAGGTAACAATCTAAGTGTGTAGCATTGTTCACATATAATATTTTCTGAAGCTAGATCTCTAGAATTAGAATCATTACCTCAAAGAGCTACCATTTTTAAGACTACAAATATATTTTGCTAAATTTATCTGCAGTAATGTCTGCTAACATTCTCAGTAGCAGTTTATGAGAATAGATTTATTACTTTATTCTTAAGAGCAAGTCAGTTTTTAATTTGTGTCTTGATTTTAGAGCTTGGTTTGTGTAGTGATGCCTTCTGCTGGCCATACAACAAAATTACAACATCAGAAGAGCAAAGGATCCTTTGGAAACTGTATGAAGTGAAATTAAATCTATAAAGTGGCAGCAACTATCATAGGGCTTATGTTTTCAAAAACAACTCTTGCTATTGGATTTCTAAATATTCTCACTAACCATATAAAATAAAGCTTACAAGCGGTTTCAAATGATACTTATTAATTCATCTATTCAACCTGAATTTCT
>NW_025796831.1:0-36267 GCF_021613505.1 Equus quagga | reverse complement strand
CGGTTTCAAATGATACTTATTAATTCATCTATTCAACCTGAATTTCTTGAGCACCTCCCACCTGGTGGCTATTCTATTAAATGCTGAAGACAGAAAACAGTTACAGTGTAGGACCTCAAGGAGTTTATAGTTAATGGGAATACAAAAGAGCAAACTTATCATTACAAACATTTAAAGCTTTTGGCAAGGGAAAAATAACATTTGCAAATATTTGTCATTTAAGTCATCCTTATTGTACAAAATGCATACTATCTAAATGTGTGAGGGGCTTCTAAAATGACCCCAATCAACCGGACCTTCTGCTGTTCATGCCATTGTGTAATCCTCTTTCCAGGAGTGTGAGCTGGTTTCCAACTCTCTCTCCATCTCTTCTCTACCCAGTAGGTAACAAACTGATGATATGACAAACCATATGGAGAGGCCCACGGGGCAAGGAATTGAATTCTCTAGTCAGCGATCAGTGAAGACCTGAGGGGAGCCAACAGTGAGCTTGGAGGAACATCCTCCCTAATGAAGCCTTGAGATGAGACCCCAGCCCTGGGCCACACCCTACAGGCAGCTTCAGTGAGAAATCCTCAGTCACCAAGCTAAGCCACACCTGGCTACTGACCCAGAGAAATGTAAAATAAGTTGTGGGGTAACTTATTGCACAGAAATAGCTAATTCACTAATAAAGAGAATTGGAAACCTATTTTGATATTTCAATATTAATTTTCACTTAATTACAGAAATGAAGTTCAATACAAAACTTAAACTGCAATTAAAGAGTTGGTCAAGCTAACTCGTAAACCCCTCCAATACTTTAAGTAACAAATAAAATTACTACAAAACCTATTGCTATGCTTAAACTTATCCCAAAATATAAGAGTTTTTAAACTTTATTTCACTTGTTATTCCTATAATTCTTTATGCTTCCCTAAGGCTATACTTGTGCTTTCCAATGGTTGCTTTACTGTGTCCTTTTATACCTTCCTGAGCTCGCAGTGATCAACCTAGACAAAAAAGCAAGAGATTTCAGGAAATGGTTTACCAAACCACTGATATGTAGTCATAGTTTGGGACATGTTTGCTTTGCCCACAGTGACTTACCTCAAGCTGCAGGTCATTACATTAGCTCTTGTTTTAGAGTTAATCTGTTTATTTGTCACAAAAATAGGATATTTTACCAATACAACCAAGAGCCATTTATAGATGTAATCCTTACCAAGATACCAATGGCAGTTTTTTACAGAAGTAGAAAAAACACTCCTAAAATGTAGATGGAACCTCAAAGGACCCCGAATAGCCAAAGAAATGCTGAGAAAGAACAAAGCAGGAGGCATCACACTTTCTGATTTCAAGCTATACTGTGAAGCTATAGTCATCAAAACAGTATGGTAGAGGCCTAAAAACAGACAAATAGAGTAACGGAACAGAGGCAAGAGCCCCAAAACAAACCCCAGCATATGCAGTCAACTAATATTTGACAAAGGAGCCAAGAATATTCAATGAAGAAAAGACAGTCTCATCAATAAATGGCACTGGGATAACTGGGTACTCAAAGTAATAGAGTGAAACTGGACCCCTATTTTACACCACTCACAAAAATTAACTTGAAATGCATTAAAGATGTACACGTAAGACCTGACATCAGGAAACTCCTAGAAGAAACTATAGGAATAAAGCTCCCTGACATGGGTCTTGTTAAGGATTTTTTGGATATGATAACTAGAACCCAAGCAACAAAATAAAAAATAAACAAGTTGGACTACATCAAACCGATATGCTTCTGCCCAACAAAAGAAATCATCAACAAAGTGAAAAGACAGCCCACAGAATGGGAAAAAAAATATTTGCAAAATATTTGCAAATATATCTGATAAGTGGTTAATGTCCAAAATATATAAAGAACACATACAACTCAATAGCAAAAAACCCAAATAATCCAATTAAAAGATCGACAAAGGATCTGAATAGACATTTTTCCAAAGAAGATATACAAAAGACCAACAGCTACATGAAAAGATGCTCAATATCACTAGTTACTGGAGAAATGCAACTTAAAACCACAATGAGATATCACCTCCTTAGGATGTTAGGATGGCTAGCCTCAAAAAGACAAGAGATGATAAATTCTGGAGTGGATGTAGAGAAAAGAGAACACTTGTGCACTGTTAGTAGGATTGTAACCTGGGACAGCCCATACTGAAAACAGTATGGAGGTTCTCAAGAAATTTAAAATAGAACTAGCACATGATCCAGCCATTTTACTTCTAGTAATATATCCAAATGAAATGAAAACACTAACTTGGAAAGATATTTGCACCCCCATGTTCATAGCAGCATTATTTACAACAGTGAATATATGAAAACAAACTAAAGGGCCATCATAGATGAATGGATAAAGAAGTTGTGGTGTATATACAGTAGTCCCTCTGTATCCAAGGTTTTGCTTTCCACGGTTTCAGTTACTGGTAGTAAACCGTGATACAAAAATATTAAATGACAAATTCCAGAAATAAAAAATTCTTACGTTTTAAATTGTGTGCCCTTCTGAGTAGTGTGGTAAAAATCTTGTGCGCTCCTGCTCCATCCCACCTTGGACATGAATCATCCCTTGTCCAGCATATCCATGGTGCATACGCTACCCACCCATTAGTCACCTAGCATCCATCCCAGTTATCAGATGACTATTGCAGTGCTTATGTTCAAATAACCCTTGTTTTACTTACTAATGGCCCCAAAGCACAAGAGTAGTGCTGCTGGCAATTCTGATGCACCAAAGAGGAGCAGTGAAGTCCTTCTTTTAAGTGAAAAGGTGAAAGTTCTCAACTTAATAAGGAAAACATTCATATGCTGAGGTTGCTAAGATCTATGGTAACTTTTTCTTACCGTTTATTGTTATAATTGTTCTAGTTTATTGTTAGTTATTGTTGTTAAGCTCTTCCTGTGACTAATTTATAAATTAAACTTTATCACATATATGTATGTATAGGAAAAACATAGTATATAGGGTTCAGTACTATCTGCATTTTCAGGCATCTGCTGGGAGTCTTGGAACATATTCCCCTGGTAAAGGGAGGACAACTGTGTTCAATGTATACTACCATATGCAACTGTATACCATTCCATACAATAATGGAATATTATTCAGCCATAAAAAATGAGGAAATCCTACCATTTGTGACAACATGGATGGATCTTGAAGGCATTATGCTAAGTGAAATAAGTCAGACAGAGAAAGACAGATGCAGAATGATCTCACTTATATGTGGATTCTGAAAAAAAATCAAGCTCGTAGAAAAAGAGATCAGACTTATGGTTAACAGAGGTAGAGGGTAGGCAGAGGGAGAATTGGAGGAAAGTGGTAAAAATGTACAAACTTCCAGTTTTAAGATATATAAATACTAGGGATGTAATGTACAACATGATGACTATAGTTAATACTGCTGTATGATATACAGCAAAGTTGTTAAGAGAGTAAATGCTGAGAGTTCTCATCACAAGAATTTTTTTTTTGTTTTTGCTTTTCTTCTTATTGTATCTATATGAGATGATGGATACTAGCTGAATGTATTATGGTAATCATTTCACAATATATGTAAATCAAACCATCACGCTGTCCACCTTAAACTTATGCAATGGTGTGTGTCAATCACTTTTTAATAAAACTGGAAAAAAATAGGAGATTTTAAATTCTGACCTTTAATACAGGTTGGATTTTTATAACCTTAAATCCCCATTATGAATTACATATGTTTTAAATGTCACTTAGCCAACATTTCATTATGTATTATCCTATCATTATTATATATTGATATTGTTTGTTAGCACTGTTACTAGTTAGGTATGCTTTATCATATTATTTAAATTTTAGGGCCATTTAGAAATTCTATGTCCTAGGAAAAGAGGAATCAATGTTTTGTAGTGAGCTCCCTTTTTACAACATTTGCCTAAAGCATCATTTTAAAACATGCTATTGAATTCTCTTTTCCCCTTTCTGCTTAATTATTGTATATGATCGTCCTGTTTTGGGTTCTGCTTTTTCTGGATTATTTGACTCACAATTCCCAGTATTTTCTTCCCTTTACTTATACAGATAAAACAAATACCTCTCTATACTTTATGAACAGACATATATTTAAAAAGAGGAAACAAATTCATTTAGCTATATTAACACAATAAAATTAAGTTCATTTATTTTAATTAATTAATTTATTATGATTAATGCTCAAAACATTACAATTTGCCCCAAAAAAGCCCCCTTCAAGCTGACTTCTATCTACTGTGTCTTAAATGTTTCCTTGTTTGCTGATAACAATAAGATATTCTTGGTCCAATCTTAATTTTTCCCTCTTTAAGACATGAAATCAGCTAAATTCTAAACAGTGCTGCTTCTTTCTCTCCTGCATTAAAAGCTTTTAATGACATCCTTTTGAACGTTAGAAGAGCATCTAAATTTTTTCATTTTCTGTAACTCTCCCCACTCCTGGTAATCTCCTCCCCACGCTGGCCTCCTTTTAGATCTCAGATGTACCAAGATAGGTGTTTGGGCATAATTCATGTCTAATGGAAGAAAGCATTGTAATAAACAACAACAACAACACAAACGTAGTATTTTCTTGGTATACTGGCACCTAGCACAGCACCTGGAATATAGTTGACCCGCAGTAAACAACTTGTGATTAAATTAAAGTAAGAGTCTCTTGCTTTGATAAGCCAGAGGAAAGAAATTAATATATAAATTAAAAGTATTATTGCAACAGTGTTTCAAACAAAATAAATATTAATTATCCAGATTAAAACAAAATTACAGAAGGGTAAAATTGTTCAAGATGGCTGCAGTGTGATGAGAAACACTGCCCAATGAAAGACCCTGAAAAAGAGGAGTTTAAGGAAATCTTCTCATGGAAACCTGCTGTGCATGTGCTGCAGTCTTTGCCTCAGGTTGCTTCAAGAGGACATCTGCCCTTACTTTATATGTATATATAAATATGTATCAACAAATAATAACTTCCTAGAATATGCATGAATAAATGGCTAATGTGCAGAATTTTAACATCTAATAAATCGTTAAAGCGGAATGATGTTGTAGGGGAGGAAGACATTTCCTCTATCCAAATGTGGGTTCGTCTGGCCAGAGAACAAATTAAATTCACATGAGACAGAATAGCAAGAGAAAATTAAACAAAGCTTTATGAGGAACCATGGCCGGGCCTTTCTTCCCAAAGGAAGAAAGGGCACAGAAGAAGTGGGGTGCACAGAGTGGTTATATACCCCCAAACAGGGTGTTTCACATGTGATGGAAATGTCCCTTTTACAATAGTCATGAGGCCGCTCTGTCAGCACAGAACTCGATGGAAACGACAGATAGGTCTGCTGTCCCAGTGAGTGCCGCGGGGTGGCTGGTGTGTTGCCTCGGGCTGGCGGGGGGGGGGGGGGGGGGGTCACAGATGAGTGCCACAATGGGTTCCCAGCCTAAAGAAAGATGCTTAATCTTTAAAGAAATGCCAGCGTTGGGAGGGGGAGGGAAGTCAGTTACAGGAGGTTACCAGAGAAGCACAATAAAATGCAGATTTAAGTCCTTGCCTTTGGTATTGATTAGGAGTTTTCAGAGAGAAGGTCATCACCTTTCTTCTTCCTGGTACAGAGAGGGAGCCACCTTTTACAGATAGAGATTTACCTTACAAATGTAAAGGTGTCCTAACAAAGGGCAAGTTTCATTCCTCAGAGCCTCCTTCCCTGTCCCAGTTTATCAAAAGCAATCAGCCTCAAATAATCCTGATGCCAAAGAGACATATCTTGGGGTGGCCAATTTCAGGTCCCCACAATGTGATTCATGCTTGTCCTAAGCCCCCCTTCCTAATACCACCCAACAAATTATAGCATGTTTTTATTTTCTTTGATTTTTTTTACAACTGTTATAACTACAAGAGCAAAAACAACTACAAGCCAGACTTTTTATATCCAAAGACTTTCCACAAGCTCTCCAAAGACATGAAAACCAAGAGGTTTTCTTTCAATTTTTCCACTGCTCCAGCCATCTGTTAGTAGAGGAAACACAGTCCAGCACAGGGTATTCACTTGGATTATTGTGGATAGTTAGAAGAAAAAAGAATGGCGAAAAGGACCCAAACATTACTCTGTAATGCATATAGACAATTCTCTGACATTAGAATTTATCTCCCTAAATAACAAGAGACTCTTAAATAATGAATATACATTGATTCTGTCAAATAAAACGAGATGATCTTTCATATACTTCCTGTACTATAATTAATGCACAGACCCAAGAAGAAATGATGATCTGTTGCTCTGAGCTGTTGGACTCAGCCTCAGAAGTCGTCAGGCATCTTATGAGAATTAGTTCTTCTCCACTATTAAAAGGCTTATAAGTAGTGTTTGTGCATATCAGATACAAAAGAAATATTTTGATTCAGAATAAAGAAAAACATTCTAGGAGCAGTTAAAGTCTATAATTTACTACCTTGGGAAAAAATGAGTTACAGTTCCCTGGAATGAGTTACATTTTCATATAAAACATGGGAGGTAACCACTTGGCAGGGAAGTTATAAGGAGTAATTTACAAATTCATTGGGTTGTTGGACATTTAAGATAATGTTCAAACCTGTGATTTTATGACTCTTTGAAAATAGATGCTTATCATACTCATATTTCCTGTCAGAAGTTCTGGATTGTATTTTCTCCCTTTTGGTATGTGATTTCATCTCTGAGTAAACATCCTTCTCAGTCATTTCTGGAGAGGAGAGAAACATGTTGAGATAAGATATGGGGAAAGGAGAACCTCCTCCACAACAGTTCAAAAAAAAAAAAATCATTACAATTTACACATCCAGACAACATATGGGAATTAGTGGTCAATAAAAATCACATATGAGTAGATTTTGTTCCTCTTTTATAGGAATTTCTTTACTTAGGAAGGGCTTCATAAGCAAAATTTATATTGGAATTTCCCACCAATTTTGGTCTTCTGTAGGTTGAGGGATGCTGCTGTGCCAATGATGGATGGAGAAATACTTTAATTTGAGGAAGATACAACTATAAGGTGTTAAGACAAAAGATTATCATTTTAAAGAGGTTCTCCTCCCACTATAATCAGAGAAAAACTGAAATAACAGGTCTGAATACATAAAAGCAGAGCTGTCAAGAAAAAGGCAGGCTAAGAAGCTGCAGGTTTGGCTTCCTGAGAGATATCAGACTCTTATATTTTAAAAAAAATTACAAAGGTTTCCTGTTTTATTTTGTTTTTAATCGTAAACCATCTTGTTTTGTAGCATAGCACATCTGCTTATATTGTAGTACCAGATTATAAGAACCTCATTTGTAGCTACAACGGTAATAAATCCAGAAATACTCTGATTTCTCCATCTTATTTTTCCTAAGGCCATTCATTCCCACTTGTCAAATAACCTGCTTTTATTTTTAATTCAGTATGAGTTCCGTCTTCTGCGTGATGAGGAGCACATTGAAATTGAGAATAACCATGGGTAAATTGTTCCTAGACATACCTCTAGACATATATTTAAAAAACTCCAGAGATCAATAGACTAAGGGCTGATCCAAGAGTTTGACATCATCCACACCATTGGCTGTCTAAACCTTTCTAATCTGTCCCTGGGCATGTTGATGACCTTGTTGTCACAACAGAGCTACCACAGTTCCAGATAACTTGTCCACATTCAAGACAACAAAAATATAATAGAGGCAATGCAAGCCTTTCCAAAATTCCTCTAGCCAACTTTGTCTTAAGTTTCAACGGCCAAAGGTGGGTCACATGGCCAATCTAGCTGCAAAGGGAGCTGGAATAGTGAGTAACTTGTGGGAATGGCAGATGAATAGGTCATTTGAAATGGCTCATGAATAGGCCAACAGTCTGCCACCCAGCACTAAGGCTACCACAAGACTTAATCAGACATCAAAAAATTTTTGAGGACTTCTTATTTATACCCCAAAATAAATGTAAAAGTCATGAATCCAAGAGGGCTCTTTTACTTTTCAGAAAATGAATGAGGAACTGTATACCACAGGATATAGTGATAAAGAAATATCCTATACTGTATTACTTGTTTGTCATTTTTACCCTCTGCTAGTTTATCTGTGGCAATTATCAGTAAAAAACCTTAAAAGCAAAGGAACCCACATAATGGCCTTTGAGGTAACAAAAATGGTAGAGTTAAAAAGAGCCCATATGAGGTACATGTTCTGCTTAGGGGTGATCCTAAGAGATACCATAGGTAGTAACAACTTTAAATGGAAAAAAGAAAGAGGGATGAGTTGCATCAAAGAAGAAAAGAAAAGCAGTCTAGGCCTCAGCAGGAATTTTTAGATACTTTTTGATCTCTCTACAATATTTATTCTCACATCAATTCTTTAAATAATTGCTTTTATTTGCCTGTTCTGGCTAAACACCATGCCCATTGTCCCTATATACAGCTCCTCTAGGAATGCCCAGTATCTTACCTTCCAGCAGTGGTAATAGTCTGTGGAAAGTGATGCATTTTTCTTCACTCATCCTGAAGGAGATTTGTTCTCCAATTCGTCCAACTGCAAATACATACTCTTCCTCCAAATCCAGTTGAATAGATTTCCTTGGAAAGTCTTCCTTGTGCCTCAGCCTCAGTGAACTCCATCCCCCTATGAGTTCTCAGAGCACTTTAATTATGACCCAAATACTTATCTTTTCACATTGCATTTCAATTGTCTGTAGGTATCTCTGCCCTTAGAAATTTAAGCTCCCTAAAGGGAGAGTCTGTGGCTTAATTACCTTCATAATTTGAATAACAAGTATAATGCCTTGCATAGGGTAAAGGTAAAATAAACAATTGTTAAACAAATGAATAAAGGAACAAATAAATGCTCTTTTAAAGAAGACAATTATAAACAAGGAAAATTGAAAAGAAGGGGCAATTAATTCTGTCTCACAGTGTCTAAGAAAGAATAATTTGATTTGAATGGCTTTGTCCCTACACTAAAATACAAAGTATTCACCTCTAAAAAATTTTCATCTAATTAGGAAGAAAAAAACTCTGATATTGTAGTTTGTCTGTATAACTACAGAGAACAAAAAATTCCCTATCTAAATTATTATGGTTTATAACTAGGCATAAAGTCTAACTAGAAAGGATGATACAAAATATTCACAAAAATAATATTATTTCTAAAGAAAGAAAAAGGTAAACTTATATCTTCTCCACTTTCCTCAGTCTTTATAATTCACTTTATTCTGTTCCAAAGGAAAGATCCCTTAGAGGGGCCCAGCATTGTTCCATTTCCAGAATAGAAATTCTTCTACTCAATGACCTGCTTTTAATTTAACTAAATTCAGTTTGAAAATATTCTAATTGAGGAGATTCAATTCTCTTCCCTAAAGTTCAATTGCCCTGACTTTCCTCTACTGTTCTTGAATTTCAAATATCAATCTCCATCAGATAGAATTAAGGATGTCAACAAAATCTCTAAAAATGGTGGCTGATGACACCTTTGACCTTACCTGAAAGTTCCATAGTTTTGTCAGAAATAAGACTTGAGAGTGTTTCACTTTCCCTAATAAAGGCTGAACAGGAGGAAAAGATCTGCTATGCAGCACAACTGAAAATATTCTCAGCGTAGAATAGGAGATCTTGACATTTCAGAGACATTCTCAAAGTTTCTGTTCTGGTCAGAATTCTTATATATGTTTACACTTTTTTAAAAGGACCTCTTCACCCTAGGGAATAGGTAAACAACAAGTACCTTGAGGTTAATAGTTTTGACTGATAAATGAAGGAAAAAATAATACCATAGATGACTAGATAATGTAAGGAAGGAAAGAAGAAAGGATGAGAGAAAAAAAAAAAGAAAAGGAGGAGGAAGTGAGAACTACTGGAAATAATCTAATCAAAGATGTGAGAGCGTTAGCTGGGAATCTCTGTGATCATTTTGCATGTAGTTTTCAGGGAGAGATCTCATCTTTCTCAATGTTGCGTGAGAGGAAATCCAAGTGAGAACTAAGACAATGGAAGAATGTTGTGTTGGACAGCACCTCCCACATTGGGGCAGACAGAGAAAATGAAGAAAATACACAAGAGAACTCTTTGCTTAGAAAACCGTATAAATTCAAACTGTCAGAAAATGAGAGAGAAGGATAATTATCTCTTAATTAGTCAGAGAAAAGATTACATATACTGAATTATTGTAGCTTTATAAGTGTCATTGCTCTTATGTTTTACTTTGCTAAATTATTGGGAAGAAAATCACACAACTTTCTTTTCTTTCAATGAGAGAATAAAAGAATGATGGTCAAATATTTAAGTTATATTATGAAATATACATTATATTATATATGCAACATGGCTCCCATGTCTGGAAACATAAGCAAAGTTATATAATAATGGTTTGTTGGTATCACTTACAATATAACAACATTAGATGACATGTTCACTTTCTTCCTCATTAGCAATTTATTATGCAAATTAGGAATAAATGTATTACAATAATGTAACATTTCCATCAATCCCTGAACATGCTTCCGTGATGATTTACCTGCAGTGATTTTTGTCTCTGATTTTTATTTATAAACCTGTAACTTTAGCACACCCCAGAATTAATCAAGGCAGTTAATCTTCAAAAAGGAAAAGAAAATATTATCTACATTTCCAAACTTTAGCCACCCTGTATTTAACATATATTATGTATATTGTGAACTTCTCCCTAATTATCATATCCATTCCTCATTAGTAAGTTATTTGCTATTGTGGATATGTATCTTTTAATTAATGATCACTTTGCCAAGTAGCCTAGATTTTAGGCAATTACTATGATGTCATATTCATTTTCAATTTGCAGTTTCCTATACAGAGTAGTTGCTTAATAAATATTTCTTGAATAAAAATGAACTCTTAAAATTTCCTTATTTACCTTTGAAGTACATTTTGTTTATTTGACACTTAAAGTATGCACCATCCAGAGCCCTATTTCCTCTGATGGTTTTATCACAAACACTCAGATTTTTCAAATGAAGTCTTAGAGCTCCCACTACTCTGCGTATACTTCTCACCACAACAAGAGAGTTTTCTTCATATTCAACTGAAGAAATTTCTTCTCCTTTTTTTAAAAATGCTCACTTCTCTTCTAAGATAACCCTGATGAAAGCCACTGATGTATTTTGTTTTGTATTGCTTTAACGACAAAAGCGAACTGCTACTAAGTGAGGAAATAAACTTGTTTAAAATTTATACAAATTATGAAAGAGGGTGTAAAAAATATTTTTCAGTTCAACTCAGATGAAGGAACATTTACTTAATGTAGCCCAAAGTGACACAATGGAAGATGAAAGAGTTTAATAGAGCAGGAAAATGGGCAGTTAACTCTGACTGGGCTGGAATGTGAGCAACTATACAAGGATGTGCCATTCAAACTGATTCTTAAAAGAAAACTAATTTTAGCTGTAGAAATGGGAAGAGAAAAAACACATCAGCCCGAATGAAACTCATGACTAGAGCAAGTAATGGTTGAAACAACCAGCATTTAGCACAGAGAATTCAAAGCCCACGATAACCACTTCTGAAAGTGAATGATCTTATGGATTTTTGTGTAAAATATCTGGATTCTGCTTTGAAATTCTGACAAAGACAGGAAAGATAAAATCAAAAGAGGAAAAACTGAAAACAACCCTATTCCACATTATCAATTTCCAATATACTTCCCTTGACATCATGAGTCAGCATCTACCCATTGAGGATGAACTCAGTATCAGATTCAGCTCTCTTTTAAATCAGATTCAATTTGTATCTCCACTTGGTCTTACTGCTACTGTAACAAACTGAAGGGCCTATTTTAAATAATTACTTGCATGAAACTGTTGCACCTGCCATTTTTAAGTGCCTATGATAACATACAGATGGGTTATAAGATATGGACCAAATCCTCACTGCAAACTCCCCAGAATGGCTACAATCCTGCCTTTCATTACATGACACCATCTTAACCAAGGGTTTCTTTGCAAACAGCCTGAGGAAATCATTATGTGACAACACTTAATTGGGGGAAGGAGTGAAATCCAAAGGAAGCAAGAATGAAAGGACAAAGGAAAGAGAAATGAGTCAGGAAAGGAGGAAAAGGAAGCACAAGATGACACATTTTCAGAAGCTGGCCACAGCTTCACAAGAAAAGTTTTTCAGTCATTCACATGGAACATCTCTGGGGAGTCCTTACACAAAAACTGCATCTTCAAAGCATCCATGAAGTTGGAGGAGAAAGCTAGCAGTTTGTTGGCAGCCTCTTTCCTGTCTTCTGTCTTTTTCTGATGAAAATTTGCCATATAGGGCCTTTATATCCCTGCATTTATGGATTGTATTACTTGAACCTTTCAGGCCACCTCTGAAATCCACAGCCTCTGAGGGATCTGGCCAACTTGGCACTGAATCTACTGTGGCTCCTACCAAGATGGACATGATGGAGACCATGCCAACATCTGGCCTTGTACAGGTTATGATAATCTAGTTTTACAACTGTAGATACAAAACAAGCATTGCTGGGGCTGCTCTGGCTGGGAAGCAGGGTAAGCATCCAGGTGAGTGAGAGAGATGAGCTGAGAGACCAGGGAAAACACAGGAATTAGGTCCAGTATACTGCCCAGTGATGGGAGATGCTTGAACCCATATAGCAAAAGCTTTATGAACTTTCTAGTTTAACTTTGATCTCATAGGTAAAGATCTAAGTTTGACAAGAGGATATACAAGCTTTCACTTAAGAAGCCAGGAGTAAAAGCAGTGAAACTCAAAATAAGCAGAAGAGAGGAAATAATGAAGATAAAAGATGAAGTAAATAAGATGGAAAATGGACAAATAGAAAAAATCAATGAAACAAAAAGCTGGTTCATCAACAAGATCAATAAAATTGATACAAATCTGTAGCTAGCTTAATCAAGAAAGAAAAACACAAACACAACAATATTAGAAATACAAACAATATCAGAAAAGAAAGGACATGATTACAGATAATAAGGAAATAACAGCAAATAGATAATAAGGAAATATTATTGTTACAGGTTGAAATGTCTCCTCCAAAACGATATGTTTAAGTCCTAACCCTTGTACCTATGAATGTGACCATATTTGGAAATAAGGTCTTTGTAGATGTAATTACCTTAAGATGAGGTCATTAGAGTGGGCCCTAACCCAATATGACTGGAGTCCTCATAAGAAGAGGAAACTGCATGTAAAGAGAGAGAGACCCATGGGGAGAATGCCACGTGATGACAGAGCCAGAAATTGAGGACTGCAGCTGCAAGCCAAGTGACACCAAGGATTGACAGCCTCCATCAGAAGCCAGAAAGAGGCAAGGAAAGATTCTACCCAGAGTCTCAGAGGAAGCATGCTGACACCTTGGTGATGGACTTCTGTCCTCCAGAATAGTGAGAGAATCAATTTTGGGTTTTTTAAGCCATCAAATTCGTGGTGCTTTGTTACAGCAGTCCTAGGAAACCAATACAATGAAAAACAATATGACAATAAATTTGACAGGTTAAATAAAATAGACAGATTTCTTGAAAGACAAAAATTTTCAGAATTGACAAGAAACAGAATGCCTAAATAACCCTAAGTCTATTAAAGAAATGGTATTCTTAATCAAATACCTCCTCCCAAAGAAAACGTTAGACCCAGACTATTTCACTACTAAATTCAATCTAACATTTAAGCAATGAAAATACAATGTCTATCCCCATAAAATAGATGGATATTCAAAAATAGTCCAAATGAATACATAAGGCCATTGTTTCTCCAATACTGTAAACATAAAAGACCTTTTAAAAAAGAAAATGACCAATATCTATGATGAATATAAAAAAAAAATTCCTTAACAAAATATTACCCATGCAAATCTAGCAATATATTACAAAAAAGATGATAAATTCAGCATGACCAAGTGGATTTATCCAAGAAGTGTAAGTTTTCCTTAACACTGATAAATCAGGGTCTGGCCTGGTATTGTAATGGTTAAGTTCATGCTCTCCACTTCAGTGGCCTGAGCTTTGTAGGCTCAGATCCTGGGCGTGGACCTACACACTGCTCATCAAGCAATGTTGTAGCTACTTCTGACATAGAAAATGGAAGAAGATCAACACAGATTTTAGCTCAGTGACAATCTTCTCCAAGCAAAAAGAGGAAGATTAGCAAAGGCTGTTAGCTCAGGGCCAATCTTCCTCACCAAAAAAAAAACAAAAAAAACAATCAATAAACATGATTCACTATAATAAGTAATTCAGAAAGAAAATCTATATAATTATCTCAACAGATGTTGAAAAATTATATGACAAAATTCAACTCCCAGTCATGATGAAAGCCTCAGTCAATAAGAACAGAAGCTAATTTCCTCAACATGATAAAGAGGATCCACAAAAACCCTACAGCTGACCTCATCTAATACTGAAAGACCAAATGCTTTTCTTCATAAGACTGGGAACAAGTTGTGGGGGACTGGCATTGGCCACCCCAAGATATGTCTCTTTGGCATGAGGATTATTTGGGGCTGGGACAGGGAAGGAGGCTCTGAGGAATGGAACTTGCTTACCCTTTGTTAAGAAACACTTACATTTGTAGGGGAAATCTCCATCTGTAAAGCTGCCTCCCTCTCTATACCAGGAAGAAGAAAGGGGATGACCTTATCTCTAGAAACTCTTAATCAATGCCAAAGGCAAGGACTTAAATCTGCATAATAACTTTATTCCTGTTTCTGGTAACCTCCTGTAACTGACTCCCCCCACCCCCAGCATACTCCTTTGTCGTTAGCTGGATGTGATATTTAAGGTGAGGGCTTCAGCAATTTGGGGAGTTGCTCAGCTTGCCTGAGCCTCTCCCGTGTATACATGTTATAAAGCTTTGTTTAATTTTCTCCTGCTATTCTATCTCATGTGAATTTAATTTTTTCTCCAGCCAGATGAACCCAGAGAGGGTAGAGGAAATGTATTCCTCTCCTACAAAGTCAAGGATGCCTATCTATCATCACTTCTCCTCAACATTGTCCTCAACCAGGTCCTAGCCAGTACAATAAAAGCAAGAGAAAAAATGAAGGAAAGGAAAAAGCAAAACTTTCTACACATCATAGGACATGATTATGTACATCAAAAAGAAATATCCTAAAGAATCTACAAAAAAAAAAATGGAAATAAGTAAATTTAGCAAGGTGAGAGGATATGAGGTCAATTTACTAAAACCAATTTTATCTTTATAAACTAACAACAAATAATTTGAAAAAAATGTTAAATGCCACTTATAATAGCATCAAAAATATAAATTTAACAAAATATGTATAAGATCTATAACCCGAAATGTATCACATTGTTGAGAGAAATCTAAAAAGACCTAACGAAATGGAGAGAGAAATCATGTTCATGAATGGTAACACTCAACATTGTCAAGATGGCAATCCTCCCAAATTAATCTACAGATTCAATGCTGTCCCAGGCAAAATCTCATGAAGCATTTTTGAAGAAATTTGGAGAAAATTCAACATCCTAGAATGGCCAATATAGTTTTGAAAAAGAACAAGTTTGGAGGATTAGCACCTCTGATTCCAAGGCTTACTATAAAGCTATGTCACTGAGACAGTAGGTATTACCGCAACAATAAGCACATAGATCACTGAGACAAAACAGAGAATCCAGGAATAGACCTGCACAGATATGGTCAACTAATTTTCTACAAAGGCACCAAAGTAATTCAATGGAAGATAGGGAAGTCCTTTCAACAAACTGTACAAAAAAGTGGACGTCTATATGAAATAATAGTAAGCCTCAGCCTTTTTCTCACACACAAAAATTAACATGAAATGGGTATAGGTTAAACATGTAAGTTAAAACTTTAAAACTTCTAGAAGCAAACATAAGATAAAAATCTCTGTGACCTTAACGTTGGCAAGATAGGACATAAAAGCACAAAAAAAGAAGAAAATGATAAATCAGACTTCATCAAAATTTTAAAACTTCTACTTCTTGAATGACACCATTAAGAAAATGAAAAAGGAAGACAGACTGGAAGAAAGTATTTGCAATACATATATACATATATACATATAGATATTGTAGGGGAGGAAGACATTTCCTCTATCCAAATGTGGGTTTGTCTAGCCGGAGAACGAATTAAATTCACATGAGACAGAATAGCAAGAGAAAATTAAACAAAAGCTTTATGAGGAACCATGGCCCGGGCCTTTCTTCCCGAAGGAAGAAAGGGCACAGAAGAAGTGGGGTGCACAGAGTGGTTATATACCCCCAAACAGGGTGTTTCACATATGATTGAAATGTCCCTCCCACAATAGTCACAAGATTGCCCTGTAGGCACAGCACTTGATGGGCACAGCAGATAGTGGGTCTGCTATCTCGGTCGGAGTAGCAGAAGGCAATTCTATTGTCTAGAGCTGGGTGGTCACAGGTGAGCGCAGCGATCAGTTCCTAGCCTAAGGAAAGATGCTTAATCCTAAAGGAAATGCCAACGTTGGGAGGGGGAGGGATGTCAGTTACAGGAGGTTACCAGAAACAGGAATAAGATCATTATGCAGATTTAAGTCCTTGCCTTTGGCATTGATTAAGAGTTTCTAGAGAGAAGGTCATCTCCTTTCTTCTTCCTGGTACAGAGAGGGAGGCACCTTTACAGATAGAGATTTACCTTACAAAAGTAAATGTGTCCTAACAAAGGGCAAGTTCCATTCCTCAGAGCCTCCTTCCCTGTCCCAGTTTATCAAAAGCAATCAGCCTCAAATAATCCTGATCCCAAAGAGACATATCTTGTGGTGGCCAATTCCAGACCCCTACAATATATGCATGTATCTAACAAGGGATTTGTATCCAAATTATATAAAGAACTCTTACAACTCTGTAAGACAACAGACAAACCCAATTTTCAAAAAAGATTGAACAGACACTTCAATGGGCAAAAGGTTGAACAGACACTTCACAAAAGAGGATACACAAATGGCCAATAAACACATGAAAAGATGCTCAATGTCATTAGTCTTAAGGAAAATGCAAAATAAAAACCACAATGAGATACCATTACACCAACCATAATGAGTAAATGTAAAAAGCCTGACAATATCAAGTGTTGGCAATGATATGAAGCAACTTGAACTCTCATATGTTGCTACTGGGAAAATAAAGTAATGCAACCACACTGGAAAACAAACTAGAAGTTTCTTACAAAATTAAACATGCACTTACCATAAGATTCAACAATCAAATTCCTAGGTATTTAATAAAAAGAAATGAAAACACATGTCCACACAGAGACTTGCACATGAATGTTCATGGCAGTTTTATTCGTAATAGCCAAACACTGGAAACACAGCAAATGTCCATAGGTGGATGAACAAATTGTGCTATATCTTTACAATGGAATGCTACTCAGTAACAAAAAGAATGAACTAATGATACATGCAAGAACATGAACTAACTTGAAAAACATGCTGAGCAAAAAGAAGCCAGATACAAAAGAGCACATGATGTAGGAAATTCTATAATAGGCAAAACTAATTGATAGTGACAGAAAACATAGCACTGCTTGCCTGGGACTGGGTGGGTGGGGAGGAGCAGAGAAGAGTTTTGGAGGTGAGGAAAATGTTCTATGTCTTGATTTGTTGGTATTTAAGTGGTGTATACATTTGTTAAAAACCCATTGATCTCATGATTTAAAATAGATGTGTTTTATTGCATTAAAGTATAATTCAATAAAGTTAATATTTAAAATGTTAAGGTCAAGAAAAACAAGGAAATCACGAAGAACTATCCCAGATTAAAGGAGACTAAAGTGACATCACAACTAAATGTATTGCATGATCCTGAACATGGAGGAGAAACACCTATAAATGACATTGTGGGGGCAGTTGACAAAATTTGAATAGGGATTATAGATGAAATCATAGTACTGTAGAAATGCTAAATTCCCTGATTTTGATAATTGTACTATGTTTATACAAGACATAGTCCTTGTTCTTGTAAAATATTTAGACAAAGAGACATAATGTCCTCAATTTATTATCAAATGGATCAGCGAGGAGAGAGAAAGAGAACTGCCAAGTGCAGCTAAAACAAAATAGAAACAAATGGTAACTATGGATAAAGGTTATATGAGAGCTCCTTGTATGATTGTTTTAACTATTCAATAAGTTTGAAATTATAGTAAAATCAATAAATTTTTTTTTTAATGAGAGGTAAGCATCTAGATTAGGGGGACACGGGGGAGGAAAACTACTTTTTAGTTCTTAATTGTGCTCTCTCTCAAAGCCTGAGGCTATTGAAATGATTTATCCTATCTATAAGGAAAAGACCTAGCTAGTCTCTTTATCAGAGTTCTCTAATTGGCTCTGTGGCTGGTTCAGGGAAAGAGAAAGAGAATTTTGCAGGGTCATTAAAGAGAGAGGTAACTGCTTTCCAAAGACAAAATCTTCCCCTTTTTCCCAAGAAGACAGATGGCATCTGATCTGCTAAATCATGGTCCAAAAGAGCATTTTCTTCCTCTTCCAACTCATCTCTCTTTACACAGTGGAACAAGTCCTGCTGTCAAAAACATTAATTTGTAAGTAATCACAAATTATCATAGGAAACAAACAAAAGAATGACAAAAATCCATTTCACCTTTCCTTCTGTGTCAGTTGAAGTGGGGCATTTAAAACACAATCAATTCTCTTCTCACAGATGCAATTATAGGGGGCAGAGCAATCAGTATTTGTTATTCTTGTTGAGGTTAAAAACGCACATTTTCCTTCTCTCTCAGGAAGCAAACTCATTATTGAAGAGCTACTGTAGAACAGAAAACATACATGGTCGACTGTTGAATTCTGAAGCTGACAATAACATAAATCATAATCTTTTTAAGTCTGTTGCCTAAAGATCTGGAATATGGAAATGTTAATCATAACTTCATCACTAAAAGATTTTCTTTCACTTTTACCTCATTAACTAGAATAACAGCCTATTGATCACACCCATAATCTTCCATTTTATTGCCCACTAAGAATTTCTGTTCAGAAGGCAAAATTACCCTGCAATATTGCTATGGGATCTTGATAAATAGCAAACCGGCTTTCTAATGCTAATTTTTTCAATAAAATTGAGAGATTAAAAAGAACTGAATTTCTATGACAAAGATAACCAGTTCTTGTGTGCATATACGTTAAGGAGAAAAAAATAGAATTGGAATATAGGTAGAGATGAGGTTGTTTAATGGATGTCTTTATTCATTTTGTTTCTTTTCCTTCCCTACCCTATAGCTAATAATTATTAGCTAAAACATAACAATCCATTGAAAAATATCTAAAAGCAGGACTTCTATCTCAGCAAAGTGGTGGATTAGATATCGGAACTATCTTCCTATTGAAACAATTAATAATGATGAATAAAAAAAATTTAAACCTTGAATAAATTTATGAACTGGCAAGAAGCAAATTCATACTCAGGCTGACGGTTAAGTAAAAGTGGGAACCCAGAAGGGTAAGTGAAGCTCTGAAGTCGATTTTTCCCTTAATTGATGTAGTAGGCTGAATAATGAATTCCACCCAAGATTCTACATAGAAGACAAGCTACCTAGAGTGCAAACCCAAAAGGGATATATCTTCAGTATAAACCACCGAAGAACTTTCTTGAATCTTGGACTTAAACAGAAGAGAAAAAGATTAATCTCAACTAAGAGTTCAAAATCTTATCATCAAAATCACCATCCCTCATGTAGTCTGCATTTGCTTTATTATTTAAGAATATTCAAATCTGCTACAGGAATAAAGAGAAATAAACAAGGAAGATAAATGAAACTAAATAGCTCATGAGGCAGAGGTGGAACACATAAGCTGTGTTAAGTACGTATAAGTAACCTATGAGACAGGTTAAGTATAGATACAGTAAGTAGAACATGTGTGTGCTGATCATGGGAAAGGAAGAAAGAGCGACTTAGACACTAAATATAATACTCAAAATATACTCGGTGCACATGGATACTCAACATCCATGAGATCTTAAGGTCCCCAACCAATGGTGACACTCATTCTGGCCCTCTGCCTAAGAAACTCAAATAAAACCCATACTCCTAAGGTTGATTAGAAAACTGCTGCTGTGGCCTGGCTTACATGCTCCTGCATCTCCCCAATAGAGAAAATGTTCATGCTGCCCTCAAGAACCTTCTGTCTGTTGGGCCCCTTTACTCAAACCTCAAGTCTGGTGCTAGAAACCTTCAGCAGGGAAGGGGTATGCAGCATAGAGAGCCAGGCCACATGAAGACTGCATGACCCAGGACTCAGTTGATCCTTTCACCCGCTTGCACCTTGTCCTAGATGGCAACCTCGCCCATCCCACCCAAGTGTGAGAGCTAAAGAAATGGGATACATTTCTTTCCCCTTGCAGAGTGCAATGAGTTTTAAATTGACTTAATTAATCATGCAATTTGAGCTTGTTAATTTGGCTCATGAGCCTTTTTGTTCTGTGACCTCTGAGATTGTTGGCCTGAAAGTGTACTTAGAGGCTACAATTACATTAACGTAATTTCCTGCATGACATGTTTTGTAGGTTTGCAGCCCAGAACTAGACTTACAGGGCCCATATCTAGAATTTAGAATCAGTGGTCCTGATTCATAGTGCCCCACGGAATCCAATCTTGAAGAAGCCACCTTCATCTCAATCCTTGAATAATTTCCACAGCAGATCAAAAAGGGAAACAAAAATCACTAAACGCTGTGAAGAAAATGGCATGATGAACAAAAACCAGCAGAAACAATAGAGTGGACTCACAAAACTTCAAAGATAAGAATGATCAGATACCAAATACAAAATAAGAACAATTACTGTCTTTCAAGAAATAAAAGACAGTGTGAAAACATGAGTAACTAGCAAGAAGATTTGGAAACATAAAATAGAATTTCTACAAATAAAGAATATAATATGTCACCTAGATTTTTAATAAATCATTGAACAGTTTAACAGCAGATAATAATTAAATGTAAACTCAAGAGTTTACAAAATATTGCACTTCAAAACAGAAGAACTATGGTGAAGGTATATGTGCGTGTGTATATTCACAAATATTTATATTTATAAATTATATAAACTAATAATTTAAAGGAGTTTCAAATGAATTTTGGGGATATTCAAAATATCCATTGGAGGTTGTCGATGGGATCACTATGACTAAGTCAGGATGATCCAATCTCTTCATAGCACTTTATGATTTTGTTTTATTTTGTGTACCTCAGAACACATCCTTCTGAGTATGTGTTTTGCACCATAGTCTTATTATTGTTAATAACTCTGTAGTACACATCTCATCCTTTTTAGCAATACTTTCTAAAACACTTTCTTAATCATTCTACTTATTCTTACCAATGACCTCTGCTTCAAAACGAGTTAAGCTGTGCAAAATAAGAGAAGATTCCTTTTAGATACAGTCCTTCCAAGGCCAAAACCAATATCAGAGTTTGGATGCATTCCAAAGACTTACGTTCCAAGAGACGTGCCATTGTCGATCCATTTCCACTTTCTTTCCTCTGCATTGTATGATAATCCAATCCAGTAGCTATCTCCATAAGTCTGGGGTTGAACAAAGTCCTATTAAGGAAACAAAACATATTATGTGACTAAATTCCAACTTGTTCAAGAATGAAAAGAAGGACAGGTAAAGGGCCCAGCTGTTTCTCTGGCAAGTACTCTGCTCCTCTCTACATCATCCTTCATCTCTCCTTCCTAGTGTTTTCATTTTTCAAAGTACTTTTCTCCAGGATTATTTATTTATGTTAAAGATGGCTGCTAGTCTCATAGATTATTTAAAACATGGAAAAATTTAAAATCTAAATATCTAACAATAGAAGAATTGTTGAACAATTTATGACACTTTATGAAACTATTCAACATCAGGCTCCAGAAAAATACTTACAGATGTAGAAAAATGATCATTACATATTCTTAAGCGAAAAAAGGAATCTTCAAAACAAATTTATTAAAACAACAAGTGTATGTGGAGAGATGTGCCTTAGAGGCTTTAGCCTCATCAGAGAAAGCCTTGCTGGAGTTCAGTAATTGGAAGTGGTGAACGGAAAAAGGGAAGTATTTGGAAATATTTATACTCCAAAAATGTAATACATCAAAGTGATATATTACATAATATCTGATTAAATGACAGAATGTATTTTAAAATATAAGTTTAAATTTAACTGTGTTTTACTGCAACAAACATAAAAAGTTATTTTATGACTTGATACCATAAATTCTTTTGTAATTTAAAGTATCTATTACATTTGCATATAAACTTTGTGTTGTTTTCCTAAATGATAAACAGAGGTTTCAGGCTGATTTTTGCAAACATTTCTGTATAAAAACACATTTTGTATGTGGATAGTCTTTATTAGTAAGAGATTAAAAACAAAATTTTAATATTGTTGTCACTGTATTTTCTCTTTATATAATTCTTTTTGAAAGGTATATATCTTGATGTAATATATAAGAACATTGAACAAGTAAATGTTACCTACAGATGCAATGAAAATCACTCTAAAGATAATTTGTAAAACTGTTATCACTTTTATCTTCCTCATTATTATCTCCTTTTTGCCAATGGGAAAACTGGGGCCCAGAGTAATTTACCCAGGTAAATTTACCCAAGGTCAGGCAGCCAGTAAGTGGCAGAACTGGATTTTACCCTAGGCAGTCTGGCTCCCATATTCCTAATAGTAACTATGACACTATGTTGACCCCGGGTTCTTAGTTGCCAGTTTATAGGGAACAATAACTGATGGTTCCAGGCTGCAATTTACCAAAGGATTAAGTACTTCATTAAAGGAAAAGCATATTTCTCTATGAGCAGGTCTCCTGCAGATTCTCAGAGAGGGAGATGATTACAAAGACCCAAACTGCACCTTCAAAGGCGTTTCCAATTTAGAAATAATAATGGTCATCAGGATAGATAATATGAATTGAATGCTCGATAAGTAACAAGATCATATGCTATTAGCAGGCAGGAGTCTCCCGGGAGACTTTGCGCAATTTTTGCTCACTCAACAGACACAACACAGAGAATAACTGAAGGTGCCTTTTCTGGATTCCCTCCTGTCCTGGAAATCTTGGGTCCAAGAATGAGAGACAGTCTAAGAGAATAAAAATGAATGTAACAATCCATGATACCAGTTCATCTTTATCACCTATCTTCAAAAGAGATAAATTGTAACATTGGCAAGTCTTTTGACATCCTGTCCAGTTTTCCTTTTTAGTGGTAAAATAATAGCAGTTTACTCCACAACAGGACCAGCGGTCTTCATTTAGCTTGCCTGCAATGTATAAGGTGAAACATTAAACTTCTTGTCCTCTGGTATTCTGTGAAGCAGAGTATTATATTTATCATCCCTCTATAAATAAATTCTTAATTGCTATCAATAATGATAATATGAGGTTAATAAATATTCTGGAAACCAAGAGAAATCTGCACTCCCACATTCACTGCAGCATTATTCACCCTAACAAAGACATCGAAACAACCTGCATGTCCATCGATGGATGATTCGATAAAGAAAATGTGTTTTAGACATAGACGGGATATTATTAAGCTTTAAAAAGAAGGAAATCCTGGCATATACAAGAGCATAGATAAACCTTGAGGATATTATGCTAATAACAGTGAAATAAGTCAATCACAGAAGAACAAATACAGCATGATTCCACTTATATGAGATATAAAAAATAGTCAAACTCAGAGGAACGGGAAGGGTAAAATGGTGGTTGCCGGGGCTGGAGATGGGTAGGAGCAGGGGAATGAAGGGTTGTTGTTCAATGGGTATACAGTTTCAATTATGCAAGATGAATAAGCTCTAGAAATCTGTCAGACAACATAAGGCCTACAGTTATTAATACTGAATTGTGCACTTAAAGACTTGTTAAAAGGGTAGATCTCATATTAACTGTTCTTACCACAAAAAATAAAGGAATATGAGGAAACTTTTGGAGATGATGGATTTGTCTATTACCCTAATTGTGGATGATTTAAATGATATATGCACAGGCCCAAACACATCAAATTGCATGCATTAAATATGTGCAGCTCTTTGCATAATAATAATACCTCAATAAAGATGTTATAAAAATAATAAATTAAAATTCAAAAAATAGATTCTGGAATACCTTCTGAAGTCAAGGCAAGATGGAAATACACATACAAACACAATTATCTTTACAACAGCATCCACATTAAAGGCTTTGTGCCCATTTTAGCCTAAGTATATTTTTACTAATAGCCTCCAATTTCACATCAGCAACAAAGTGGGAGAGTCTAATTTGCCCACAGTTCCAAAAGGATACAAATTTTCAGGGGAGCTGACATACTATTTCACCTTCTGGGAAGAGTAGAAATGCAAGAACTGCCGTTGAATTTTGGGAACCATAAGGTTCTGCTAATCCAAACATGTCTTCTGGGGGCTTCATCCCATATTTGAAACAAGTAACCCGAATACCCACACCACATCTAAGAGGCACAAACTAAAGTTGTTTAGTAGACCTGCATCACTAGCACATAGCCTCAGCCTCTTATTAGGCCTCAAAGCTTCTGGAGGGGGAAGAAATAATGAAAGGTCATGCTACCTTTCACTCATGATTTCTGCTATACCTGTATTTTGCAGAGACTTTGAAAAGATCCCCTGTTTTCGATGGCAGCTCATCTTTGCTTTAGAGAGTGACTCCAGGTCTTTCTTCAGCTGAAG
This sequence comes from Equus quagga, assembly GCF_021613505.1. NCBI lineage: Eukaryota > Metazoa > Chordata > Mammalia > Perissodactyla > Equidae > Equus > Equus quagga. Next base: position 11,571 of record NW_025796831.1, on the reverse strand, counting down.
ATTTTCATTTTTGAGAATGTCATATTCTAGAGTCTTATTTGTCAAAAGTTGCTCCTTTAGGTAATTGTCCTTTTGTATAATGTTGTACTTTTGAGTGAAGTTTTGTGGAATTTCCTCCTGTTGAGGTTTTTCTTGAATACGCTTAAAAACTAAAATTAACAGTATAGATATAACACAAAACAGTACTCATAATGTTTAAATGTTGAAATTTAATAAAAAAGAAAAAGTCTCACTTTGACAACCAACCCATTTCATTACTTTAATTAGCAATTTGACATTTAGAATGTAACACCTCAATGAACTGACCACAGGAATTGAAACATCAAATTTCTCACTATTAGCAACTTAAGCATAGCGTAAATAAAGTAAGATATCTGAATAAAATTATAACGGTGACTCCTTATTGTTCAGTTTAATTTCTTTTTAACAGTTAGCACATCATTTACAAATAAATACAAAAGTAAAAATCAGTCAATCAACCTTTAGCAACACATCTTCTGAGTATGAAAAGCTGCACTAAGAAACATGAAGAAACAGCCCCGGTATTATTGGACTAGATGGAATATCCAGAGAAGAAAAAGGAGGAAGATCTAAATAGGTAATTTTATCTGAGTGAATCATAAGAGTGATTTTCTCTAAAGATGTCAAGGAATTCAGATAAAAGACAAAGGTTGAATTCAAGATCATCTAACATCCATGTGTAGAATCACTCTTTTTACTAAATTATTTCTTTATTGTGTACTTAGAAAACATCAAGGGAAAGTCATAATTTCTTTCTTTTTTTTTTTTTTGAGGAAGATTAGCTCTGAGCTAACATCTGCCACCATTCCTCCTCTTTTTGCTGAGGAAGACTGGCCCTGAGTTAACACCCACGACAATCTTCCTCGACTTTATATGTGGGATGCCTGCCACAGCATGACCTGACAAACAGTGCAAAGGTCCGCACCCCAGATCCAAACCAGCGAACCCCGGGTTGCCAAAGCAGAACACTCGAACTTAACTGCTGCACCACCAGGCAAGCCTCCATAATTTCTTTTGAAGAGTTGTTTTTAAAAGAATGTTTAGCCAAGATTCACAATGATCTAAAGTCAGAGGGCAGAATATTACTAAGTCCTGTATCAGAAAGAATGTTATCGTGTATTACACAGAATGAGAAAGCTCATTACAGATGAAGTCATTGGAATAGGTAAGTAAAATGAAAATGACACTGTGATGTGTCTGAGGAAAAATCACAAAAAAAGAGCCACCTGGGACATTGCCTGATTATAGCCAAGGAACAATTGTTGGAGCATGGTTAGTATCGGCATAATTAGTGGTTACTGCTATTACTCAGACTTGAAGGATATAGTTCAATTACTCACTCATTGTTTCCAACACTCTGACTGTCACCAAAAGAAGTAAACAGAGGATCCCAAGAGTCACTACCAAGAGATGCCAGGGCACTGAAAACTCTTGAAATAAAGAAGGAAGAAGATAATCATTAGGAAAGAGCCTGGCCCACTACTCACCTTAACCTAGGACAACATTTGGAACAAAAAGAAAATCTTCTCCAAAAATTTTACAAAAATATATCATGCAAATTGATTTAAATTTGTGATCTTGTAATTACAGTTTTAAAGTTTTCAATTTATGACTGACATACACTCATTGTAGAAATGTTACACACAAGAAAAGTCCTATAGGATTTTAAAAGTACATCCCTTATAACAGCACAGATAGCAATAGACACAATACACGTTTATAAGGATCTACACTGACATGTATACTCCTTCCTGTGATCACAATCATGAAGAGCAAGGACAAAGGAGTCAATATTCCTGAGAAATTGGTGGCCAATAGCGGCTATTCTGAAGCTGCGAATGTGACTGGGGTTCATCCTTAAAGGAGTTTCTAGCAATCAACTTTCTTTCCCATCAGTTCTGTTTGTTACTATATTTATCCTCCTAATTTTGAGGTCTTCAGTTTCTAAAGGTTGAATCTCTGTCACTAGATTAAACAAGTAAACGTTATTCTCAATTTAGAGTTCGTGACAATATTTGAGGAGAGAGAGAAAGAAAAGTTAGACTGCTCCTTTGGGTTTGAACATTTTTGTTACTTCATTGCCATTAGGTTTCGTAAGCATTTAAGACACTTAAAATATCGTTTCTGTGAATAAAAACATTGTTTCTAACGCATATTTTTCAAGTCTCATTGTTTAAAGTCTTTATTTGTCTAGGGAATGAAATCTTTTCTTGAGACTCTAGTCTGTCCTTTACTTTTAATTTTTTTTTGGAAACATTTGCTCTGACCTAACTTCGGTTTCCAATCTTCCTCTCTCTCTTTCTTTTTTCTCTCCAAAGCCCCTGCACTTAGTTGTATATTCTATTGCAAGTCCTTCTACTTCTTCTGTGTGAGCTGCCACCACAACATGGCTACTGACAGATGAATGATGTGGTTCTATGCCTGGGAACCAAACCTAGACTGCCAAAATGGAGTAGCTCAAACTTTAACTGCAAGGTCATCTTGGCTGGCTCTGTCCTTTACTTTTAAAGGCCTCATGACTTCCTCTTAAACAAATTTGAATGAAACATTCTATTAGCTTCTTAAATTTAAAAGAATTAATTAATTTCTCTGTTCTCACAAACTTTAAAAAATCAATCTCGTTCTACTAGTCTACACAGTTATGATTTCATATTAACATCTGAGAACCTAAAGTACAGATAGGAACACTTTCTTCAAAACTCTAAAGTTTGAGAATCCATAAAAGATGGGTGTATCTAGATGCTTAAAACATATACCTTTGTCATCATCTTTCCCAGGCCTTTGAGTACTGCCAGGCCTCAATCGATTTTGTGATGGTGAAGGAGCCTGAAGAAATCTCGAGGAGGAATAAGTCACTTCCTGATTGCTCATGTCTAGAATAAGAAGAGTAATATGTTTTGCATTAAAACTTTGCAACAGGAGTATTTCTGTCTAAAGAAAAATTAAAATGTCAGTCTATAGGAACCTCCCCAGGATTAAGAGGTATGTGTGTATATCTGTGTGTGTATGGGGGCGTTGTGTGTTTATCAACTCCTTTAAGCACCTAAAGCTCGTAGACTGAGTGTGATTTATATAAGCAATGGACAACATTTCCATATCTTTGATAAAGTTATTTATGCCCATTGTGATTACTGCCATAATTATTAAAAAATACAGAGAGTTTTTTAAAAACCTACCAATAGATTGAATATGCTGAGTCCTATTGCCCCAGCCAATGTAGTTCAAAATGTTCAACATACATATACAAATGTTAGGCAGAATTGGTACCATACCAAATTACTGACATACTTTTAAAACTATCAATTCAAAATGCAAGAATTCTATGTCTTTGAAATTCTGAAAAAATACAAATATCTTTGTTTTAAAGAAACTGAATATATATGTTCTGATATGCATACAAGTATTAAAAAGTTCTTGCGTTCTCTTTAACTACAACATGACTTTCCCAGAGTGTTTCCCAAAGTGTATCCCATGCACCATCTTCTAAACAACTACTGAAGTTAACATTGCAGACTGGTTAACATTCTACATTCCAGTGACCCATGCAGGATGTGTTGAATAAAAATCTCTTAAGTTGGAGCCTAGACACTTGTATTTTTAATCCCAAAAAGTTCTATTTATATTAAAATTTTAGAAATAATCTTCTAGTGTATGATGTTGCCAGAGAAGGCTGTGTGAAAATAAAATTTGTCAGTGGGCAGTCATTAGTTAATATCCATAAAGTATTCAATCTATTAATGGATACTAATATAAAAAGAAATTTTTAAATAATATATATTTAAAATTTACCTTGCTGTTTGTATTAATCATTGGGAAAAGATGATATCCACAAAACAAGAAATATGGAAAATAAATTGCACATGTAACTTTATCATTTAAATTTTTTTAATGTACAAAATTTTCTAAACTTAATTATTCAATTTTTTCTCTAATATCCTAAGGAAAAGGAGTCTTTTCTATTACAGAATCCTTTAAGATTGATAATACACAAATCATTAGGCCCAAATGAAAAGTAGTTAACCCCCAAATCTCTCTTCATTTCGATAACACAAAGCAAAAATCATAGCACATTGAAAAAAAAAAAAACTTTCCATGAATGCTGAACTACAGTTTTCACATCCTTCTGAGTTAATGCAGTTTTAAAGCAATCAATAGAGAATGCTTTCCCATCAATCCCACGTTCATGTCATTTGTAAGAAAATGCCATATTCCTAGAATCTTTTCTTCATAAGTAGGACTAACAGTATGCTCAGGTACAAAGACCTGAAGGAATAAGAGCAGAGGGTACCTGTGTCTGTGCCACGCAGCGACGCAGGAGGAGAAAGCTGACCCAACAACAAGGTGGGAGAAGTCGGCCTTTCCAATCCTGGATCCCTCGGGTGTGTGAGAGGCTGTAAGACGGAAGGCAGAAATGAATTGTCTCTGAGTGGTACTCCAGCTCAAAATTTTCTGCCCCTCCTCTTGACCAAAGTGATAAAAAGAAATTGTATGATAAAGCTGAGGTTGACGGGAAAGGAAAAATGGTCACGAGCTATATGTTCCTTCATTTCGACTAACCAAACACTTGGTGCTCTTTGAAAAATAACATTCAAAATCTGTATTTGAGGACTGAGAAGATAAAGAAACACAGCTTTGGGGAAAACAAAAATTAATATCTTTAACAAAGACTAGCATACTTAAAAGAAACTACTAGGAAAAACAAATGATTAAAATGTATATGTATAAATATTTATATACATACACATAAAAATATTATTACTAAATTCCTTGACTCTTAAATAGCCTGTTAGAAACTTTCTCTTACATGTTGCTATTTGAAAAAAAGATTATTTTTTTCCAGTTATGTTTATTGCAGATAAATGTATTTTAGAAAACATTTTAAAACATCCATAATTCCACTATAAAAATTTTGGTGTATCTTCTTCTAGTTTTTATCTGTACATTATGTTTACTATCAAAGTTGGTATCATTCCATACGCAATGTCTTTTATCTATTATGTTCTAATAAATGTTTCTTCATTTAAAAATATTTATCTAAAATTTATCTAAAGCCATATATAGTTATTAACCATATGGATTATACCATAATTTATTTAGATAATCTCCTACCACTGGATATTTATGTTGTTCCCAATTTTTTGCTGGTATAAAAAATATTTGGCCTATACTTTTGAATATTTTCCTAGGTAAATTTTTTAAACATGAAATTACGGGGTCAAGGGATATAAACAATAAAAAACTTTGAAACATATTACTAAATGCCCTCCAGAAAAATGCTTCCCATTTATATTCCACTAGCTGTGTATGAAAATGTTTACTATTGATTTTTAAGAGACACTGGTGAATTATTCCTCTATTTGAGTTTTGTGTACGAATATTACTTCATAAAGATCTACAACCTTCCAGCTAAAAGAAATTTATTTCTACAACTCTTTCTACGAGCCAAAGCCTGCCAGAATACACCCAAATCTGTCGTTGAAGTTCACTTTCGTTTGATACAGGCCTTGTCATTCTTCTGACATACAGCTCTATGAAGCCAATTTAAATTACTCTTCAAATCAGGTGAGAGTGGTTACTATGGAGTGTGGAGGAAGAGGAGTGAGGTGTGGAACAGAAGGGGAAATTGATTATTCGAGACAAACCCATCCAGATTTCACCAGCTCGGACCAAATTCCTTGCTTATTCTTTCCTTCTCTTATGACCTCTAGCCACAGCTAAACCGTCCCACTTTAGAAGTCTTCCCCACTCTTCAGTTTGCTCCTGCCCCCACCTCTCTTCCCAGCTACTTTACAGACACGGTCTACTGAGTGTTCTGACTACTAGTACCCTGTCTAGGTTATACTGCCTGTTGTTTGCCCTCAATTGGCCTACTTGTCTCCCAATGCAGCCCTTAATCTCTGAATCACCACTGAGCTCTGCCGCTTGTCACCACGTGCAGGCAGGCCACTGAAATATCTCCCAGAGTCGAATTTAATTCAATAACATAAGCAAAGTTTCATGGGAGGAGTCTGCACACTTCAGGGACACTTGCTGCTGCGCATTTCTTTCTCTTAACTGTAATCTTGGATTGGCTTTGTCAATCTCAAAACAGAGAAAGATCCCCAGCCCTCTATCCCAATGCCAAAAATAAAGACATAAAAGAAGCTCTGCTGAGAGAACATAGGGTGTAGGGATGGAGAAAGAGTAATGACTGTTGAGAAGGCGGCAGAGAGAGACACTATCATTTATTGGAGGAACCACTGTGTGTATAACATACTGAAAATTCTTAAAGCTGACAGCTATTATTATTGCCCTAATTTTGAAAATGGAGAAATTAGTATTAAGAGTTAATTGACTTGCCAAAGGACACATTATTGCTAATTCTTGACCCATGTTTAAAATCAAGCCTGACTGAATACACAGAGCACAAATGGACTATAGATTCAAAGGGCCTGGATTTCCAACAAACTTCTGCCGCAAAGCATGAATTCTGGAACCAGGCAGATCTGGATTGAAATACCAGCCCCAGCTTCTATGTTTGACTTGAAGCAAGTCACCTCACTTCTCTAAACCTTGGATTCACCATAGCAAAACAGGGGTAATATCTTTTAATTATTTAAATTAATATTAAATTAATTAATGTAATATTTAATATGAGATAGTTTATATAAAGTGCCTAACCAGACCTGGAAAATATATAGTAGGCACTCATTAAATGTTAAATATTATTATTTGAGGTGCAAGATTCAAATCTTTCCTAGCTGTAAAAATTTGAACAAGTCACTCTAAATCTTTAGCCTCATTTTCTTCACATGTTCAACATGAGTATCACTAACATCATAGATTTGGAAGAATTCAATGAGATTATCGTTACAGATAGGATTTCTTAGGCTTCAAAATAGGTAAATGTTCATTTTTCCACTCTCTTCCAAGGTAATATAAATAGTGGAAGAGCCAGGACTGCAACCCAACAATCCTGACACACCGAGCTAGGTTCTCTATCCTAACACGTCAGGTTTGGAGTGCAGATGCTTGGAGGAAAGTGTGTGTGTGTATGAGGTGGGAGGCCCACATTAGTACAATTTAGGAGCTGGAAACGTGTGGCAGCATACCACTACCTCTCTAGAAAAACCATTCTGTAACCTCAGCTCTGGTTATTTACATCTTGCTGCCCCATGGAGATATCAGTAGCTTTCTTTCTGTTTTCATTTAGATCCTTACAGTTGATGGAGGGTAGACAGTTCTCATGATGGGAGCTAGACAGGTACACAACACCTTTTTACACTTACATAATTGTTTGTCTCCTCTATATAAATTCCACAGGGTGAGTACCACGTCTGTTTGGTTCATTATCGTAACTGCAGCACATAGAAGAGAGATGATGCCTACATGTGCACCCCATGAACATGTTACAATTAAGAAAATTGACTATAAAAACCTAGATTTTTCAGTTTTAGAGAGGGGGAGAATGTGACAATGATTGGAAAGACAAATTGTACAGCTGTTCCCTCTAAGCTCTAGTTTCTTTTACACTAGGCTCTGAATTTCTGGAAAAGGTATATTTCTTCTTAAATGACAAGACAACCAGCATCAGAAGATAACAGCAGTAACTTCCAATGGGACTAACTGGAACTCCTAGCATGGCCCTTCAATCAAAGGACAAAACTGAAGCACCAAAGTTCATCTATCACAACCACAGTTAATAAAACAGAAAGAGGAGGAAATTGACAAATGTTTTCATGTTCTTGAACTTTGTCTTGTGAATTCACTTTTCTGCAAAACACACAAACACATACACAACATGAATATATAAAGCATTCAAATATTTGCTTCCTGGATGATTTGCTGCAAAGCCTCTTTTCATTTGGGAAACCACTCATTTTACCCATTCCTTCCTGCCAATGTTAACTTGTCACCTAGAAGCTTAGCACACAGCTCTAGTCACACTTTCAAGCTTTCCAGTCACAACTTCAAACCTCAGCAGCTTGTCATTTTAAAGCAGCATGCTGTTCTTCCTGTCCTAAACTGAAGTAAAGGATGTATGGAATAATCATGAGCTCCCAGAGAAAGATGGTCTGCATCACTCTATTGGGAGGAGTAATCTCACCTGGCCAGGTTCCCACCTCCATGGTTGTTTGTCCTAATGCCTAACCTTTATGCCACTGAGAGATATTTAATTTTCCAGCTCTTACAGTAAAAACCCAAAAGACCTGTTTGAGGTTTCCTGAACCCCTAATTAACCACCTCATTTGTCCTTCTTGTCCGTACAAAAAAAGATGCTCTAATGCTTTAGAGTTAAAATCCTCTATATTGTACCATCTGGCCTCCAGAAGTCAGTCAAAAAGTAACCAACCTTCCTCCAGTTTCTAATTACCTAAATGAGAAGGCCCTCTCAGGAACTAAGTAAGCATGAAAAAATAATGGCAAAAAAGTATATCAGATTGCTATTTGAGCTCTGTGACACTAAGGGATAAAGTCTATTCACAGATTGAAAGGGAAAATAGATCTGTGAAGTAGTGCCATAATTAAGAATTTTGATTCTTCAATCAGTGTTCTCTCCACTGTATTACATGGTTCAGACTTTATGCCCACCCTCAAATCATTCATTTACCTTTGTGGTTTATTTTCATTAATTTTTTTAGATTTTCTATTCTAGCTCATTACCATATAATGCTAGGAAACGAGTTAGCAGAATAATCAATAAACTTAATGTCCATACAAAAACCTGTACATGGATGTTTATTGCAGCTATACTCATAATTGCCAAAATTTGAAAGCAACCAAGATGTCCTTTAGCAGGTGAATGGGTAAACTGTGGTATATCCAGGCAATGCAACATCATTCAGCACTAAAAAGAAATGAGCTATGAAGTCATGAAAAGACATGGAGAAAACTTTTGTGTATTACTAAGTGAAAGAAGTCCATCTGAAAAGGTTACATAACATGTGATCTCAACTATATGTCATTATAGAAAAGATAAAACTATGGAGACAAGAAAAAGATCAGCGGTCGCCACGGGTTGGGAGTAGGGAGAAATGAATAGGCAGAGCACAGAGGATTTTTAGGGTAGTGAAAATACTCTGTATGATACTATAATGATGGATACATGTCATTATACATTTGTGCAAACCCATAGAATGTCCACTAACAAGAGTGAACCCTAAGCTAAACTATGTACTTTGAGAGATTATTAGGTGTCAATGTTGGTTCAGCAATTGTAACAAATGTACCTCTTTGGTGGCACATGTTGATAATGGGGAAAGCTGTGCATGTGTGTAGCTGGGGTATATGGGAAATCTCTGTACCTTCCTCTTCATTTTGTTGTAAACCTAAAACTGCTCTAAAACAAAGTCTTTAAAAAATTATCCTTTGGGGGTCCAGCCTCGTGGCATAATGGTTAAGATCACATGCTCCACTTCAACAACCCGATGTTCACAGGTTCAGATCCCGGGCGTGGACCCACACCACTCATCAAGACATGCAGTGGCAGCATCGCACTCACAAAATAGAGGAGGATTGCCACAGATGTTAGCTCAGCAACGGTCTTCCTCAAGCAAAAAGAGGAAGTTGGCAATGGGTGTTAGCTCAGGACCAACCTTCCTCACCAAGAAAACAAAAATCATCATATGAATCAGTAGTTGAACTTACAGCACAACCTGTGTTCACAGGTCTCACACATTTCAAATCCAAACAAAATAGTCTAAAAATAGGATATACAAAATAATCTCAGCTATCATTTATATTCATGTTAAAAATGCCCACAAGAACAGACTCAGCCTGATATTGATGAAATATGTGCTTACACTCTTAACTATAAGAAGCAGGGGCACAAACCTGGAAACTCAAAATAAAAATATATAAATAAAATAGAGTGGTAAAGCTGGTAGATCATCCCAATTCTCACTAGTCCTCTTTGCTGTGCTGTATTTGTTGCTTTGGTTGAGTAAAGTTAAAGTGCTCTGCTCAGATTATACATGAGAAATTAGTTTCACAGGTGAGCCACATCCAAAAGACACATCCTTATCCAACGTGTTCAAATATACAATTCTGTGGTATGAGTATGTGCATATGAAAAACTCATGGTAATTGAAAGGTTTCCATAGCAACAGAAATGAATCTCTTCTACCTTAGACTAAGTTACAGAAAATATCTGAAGGCAGTAAGTACAAAAGACAACTAGTGGAATGAACTTTTACAAAGCATCTACTATATGGAAAAGACTGTGGTGGGTACTGGGTAGCGACACTCCTTCCCGTGAAGGGGGAAAAGGAGGGATAGGGAACAGTACCAGCGCTTGGAAAATAAGTTTGATTATTCCAAGAGATCTCTCTATTATGGGGGGGAAGGAGTGGGGATATCTTGTATTTGCTGACCTGAAGGCTATAAAAATCTAGTTTCACAAAAACTACTGCTGTACAAAATTTAACTTTTAGTTATAATTGTCCACCAGTAGCTTACAATCAAGTAAGAGCCAGTTCCAACAAAGTTTAAGAAAATCAGAGACAATATAAAATATTTATCCTATTGACCTATTCTCCACCTTGGTTTGAATATGATACACTTAGTAGATAGTGGGGAAGAGTATAATAAGTAAATCAGAACTCAAAGGGAGTTAGAGAATAGGGACAAAGAGTTAATATGTTAAAGATTTTTTAATCTATGGACTATTTCTCCCCAGCCTTGCTCAGTCTTGAGTGGATTATCTTATTCAATAGGAGCCACAGAATGAAGATTATTTTGTGGAGCAACCAAAAGTTGTGGGTCCATAAGAGGTTCAAAGAGTGATTGTTTCTCCCCTTGTCCTTGAGGTTAACATCTAAGTCTAAGAGAATTATAACATGATTTTATACTACACTTTCATCGAGGTCTACAACTTGAACAGAAATATTTATTTTTATATAAAAGACCTGGGGCTGATGACAGTGTAGTCTTGCACAGTGAAGTGGAGGTCAGATGACTTTCCATGGAAAACCTGAAGGGGATGACCAAGCCTTTTTATGCAGCGTAAAGGACGAGACAGCACCAGAAGACCTGAGATTCACTCCCAATGCTCACCTTTACCTCACCGTCGTTGAGTCACCATCTCTAAGTGTGTTTGTTCATCAATGAAACAAATATACTATAGTCAACTTTGTCGAGCTCATAGAAATATTGAGAGGATCAAATGAGGTGTTGCATGTAAAATGAGCTTTAAAAATTATAAAACACTATATAATGAGTTTTGACAAGCATTCTTATGTGCCAGAAAGGGTCGGACATTAGTAATAAAAGATAGTGCCAGAGTTGGCCCGGTGGCATAGTGATTAAGTTCACATGCTCTAATTCAGTGGCCATGGGGTCATGGGATCTGATCCCCAGTGTGGACCTACAGTGTTCAGTGCGCCATGCTGTGGCATGACCATGACCCACATACAAAATAGAGGGAGATTGGCACAGATGTTAGCTCAGCAAAAATTTTCCTCAAGCAGAAAGAGGAAGATTGGCAATACATGTTAGCTCAGAGCCAATCTTCCTCACCAAAAATAAATAAATAAATAAATAAATAAATAAATAAAAAATAAAAAGAGCCCT
>NW_025796830.1:0-36267 GCF_021613505.1 Equus quagga | reverse complement strand
AGGGCTCTTTTTATTTTTTATTTATTTATTTATTTATTTATTTATTTATTTTTGGTGAGGAAGATTGGCTCTGAGCTAACATGTATTGCCAATCTTCCTCTTTCTGCTTGAGGAAAATTTTTGCTGAGCTAACATCTGTGCCAATCTCCCTCTATTTTGTATGTGGGTCATGGTCATGCCACAGCATGGCGCACTGAACACTGTAGGTCCACACTGGGGATCAGATCCCATGACCCCATGGCCACTGAATTAGAGCATGTGAACTTAATCACTATGCCACCGGGCCAACTCTGGCACTATCTTTTATTACTAATGTCCGACCCTTTCTGGCACATAAGAATGCTTGTCAAAACTCATTATATAGTGTTTTATAATTTTTAAAGCTCATTTTACATGCAACACCTCATTTGATCCTCTCAATATTTCTATGAGCTCGACAAAGTTGACTATAGTATATTTGTTTCATTGATGAACAAACACACTTAGAGATGGTGACTCAACGACGGTGAGGTAAAGGTGAGCATTGGGAGTGAATCTCAGGTCTTCTGGTGCTGTCTCGTCCTTTACGCTGCATAAAAAGGCTTGGTCATCCCCTTCAGGTTTTCCATGGAAAGTCATCTGACCTCCACTTCACTGTGCAAGACTACACTGTCATCAGCCCCAGGTCTTTTATATAAAAATAAATATTTCTGTTCAAGTTGTAGACCTCGATGAAAGTGTAGTATAAAATCATGTTATAATTCTCTTAGACTTAGATGTTAACCTCAAGGACAAGGGGAGAAACAATCACTCTTTGAACCTCTTATGGACCCACAACTTTTGGTTGCTCCACAAAATAATCTTCATTCTGTGGCTCCTATTGAATAAGATAATCCACTCAAGACTGAGCAAGGCTGGGGAGAAATAGTCCATAGATTAAAAAATCTTTAACATATTAACTCTTTGTCCCTATTCTCTAACTCCCTTTGAGTTCTGATTTACTTATTATACTCTTCCCCACTATCTACTAAGTGTATCATATTCAAACCAAGGTGGAGAATAGGTCAATAGGATAAATATTTTATATTGTCTCTGATTTTCTTAAACTTTGTTGGAACTGGCTCTTACTTGATTGTAAGCTACTGGTGGACAATTATAACTAAAAGTTAAATTTTGTACAGCAGTAGTTTTTGTGAAACTAGATTTTTATAGCCTTCAGGTCAGCAAATACAAGATATCCCCACTCCTTCCCCCCCATAATAGAGAGATCTCTTGGAATAATCAAACTTATTTTCCAAGCGCTGGTACTGTTCCCTATCCCTCCTTTTCCCCCTTCACGGGAAGGAGTGTCGCTACCCAGTACCCACCACAGTCTTTTCCATATAGTAGATGCTTTGTAAAAGTTCATTCCACTAGTTGTCTTTTGTACTTACTGCCTTCAGATATTTTCTGTAACTTAGTCTAAGGTAGAAGAGATTCATTTCTGTTGCTATGGAAACCTTTCAATTACCATGAGTTTTTCATATGCACATACTCATACCACAGAATTGTATATTTGAACACGTTGGATAAGGATGTGTCTTTTGGATGTGGCTCACCTGTGAAACTAATTTCTCATGTATAATCTGAGCAGAGCACTTTAACTTTACTCAACCAAAGCAACAAATACAGCACAGCAAAGAGGACTAGTGAGAATTGGGATGATCTACCAGCTTTACCACTCTATTTTATTTATATATTTTTATTTTGAGTTTCCAGGTTTGTGCCCCTGCTTCTTATAGTTAAGAGTGTAAGCACATATTTCATCAATATCAGGCTGAGTCTGTTCTTGTGGGCATTTTTAACATGAATATAAATGATAGCTGAGATTATTTTGTATATCCTATTTTTAGACTATTTTGTTTGGATTTGAAATGTGTGAGACCTGTGAACACAGGTTGTGCTGTAAGTTCAACTACTGATTCATATGATGATTTTTGTTTTCTTGGTGAGGAAGGTTGGTCCTGAGCTAACACCCATTGCCAACTTCCTCTTTTTGCTTGAGGAAGACCGTTGCTGAGCTAACATCTGTGGCAATCCTCCTCTATTTTGTGAGTGCGATGCTGCCACTGCATGTCTTGATGAGTGGTGTGGGTCCACGCCCGGGATCTGAACCTGTGAACATCGGGTTGTTGAAGTGGAGCATGTGATCTTAACCATTATGCCACGAGGCTGGACCCCCAAAGGATAATTTTTTAAAGACTTTGTTTTAGAGCAGTTTTAGGTTTACAACAAAATGAAGAGGAAGGTACAGAGATTTCCCATATACCCCAGCTACACACATGCACAGCTTTCCCCATTATCAACATGTGCCACCAAAGAGGTACATTTGTTACAATTGCTGAACCAACATTGACACCTAATAATCTCTCAAAGTACATAGTTTAGCTTAGGGTTCACTCTTGTTAGTGGACATTCTATGGGTTTGCACAAATGTATAATGACATGTATCCATCATTATAGTATCATACAGAGTATTTTCACTACCCTAAAAATCCTCTGTGCTCTGCCTATTCATTTCTCCCTACTCCCAACCCGTGGCGACCGCTGATCTTTTTCTTGTCTCCATAGTTTTATCTTTTCTATAATGACATATAGTTGAGATCACATGTTATGTAACCTTTTCAGATGGACTTCTTTCACTTAGTAATACACAAAAGTTTTCTCCATGTCTTTTCATGACTTCATAGCTCATTTCTTTTTAGTGCTGAATGATGTTGCATTGCCTGGATATACCACAGTTTACCCATTCACCTGCTAAAGGACATCTTGGTTGCTTTCAAATTTTGGCAATTATGAGTATAGCTGCAATAAACATCCATGTACAGGTTTTTGTATGGACATTAAGTTTATTGATTATTCTGCTAACTCGTTTCCTAGCATTATATGGTAATGAGCTAGAATAGAAAATCTAAAAAAATTAATGAAAATAAACCACAAAGGTAAATGAATGATTTGAGGGTGGGCATAAAGTCTGAACCATGTAATACAGTGGAGAGAACACTGATTGAAGAATCAAAATTCTTAATTATGGCACTACTTCACAGATCTATTTTCCCTTTCAATCTGTGAATAGACTTTATCCCTTAGTGTCACAGAGCTCAAATAGCAATCTGATATACTTTTTTGCCATTATTTTTTCATGCTTACTTAGTTCCTGAGAGGGCCTTCTCATTTAGGTAATTAGAAACTGGAGGAAGGTTGGTTACTTTTTGACTGACTTCTGGAGGCCAGATGGTACAATATAGAGGATTTTAACTCTAAAGCATTAGAGCATCTTTTTTTGTACGGACAAGAAGGACAAATGAGGTGGTTAATTAGGGGTTCAGGAAACCTCAAACAGGTCTTTTGGGTTTTTACTGTAAGAGCTGGAAAATTAAATATCTCTCAGTGGCATAAAGGTTAGGCATTAGGACAAACAACCATGGAGGTGGGAACCTGGCCAGGTGAGATTACTCCTCCCAATAGAGTGATGCAGACCATCTTTCTCTGGGAGCTCATGATTATTCCATACATCCTTTACTTCAGTTTAGGACAGGAAGAACAGCATGCTGCTTTAAAATGACAAGCTGCTGAGGTTTGAAGTTGTGACTGGAAAGCTTGAAAGTGTGACTAGAGCTGTGTGCTAAGCTTCTAGGTGACAAGTTAACATTGGCAGGAAGGAATGGGTAAAATGAGTGGTTTCCCAAATGAAAAGAGGCTTTGCAGCAAATCATCCAGGAAGCAAATATTTGAATGCTTTATATATTCATGTTGTGTATGTGTTTGTGTGTTTTGCAGAAAAGTGAATTCACAAGACAAAGTTCAAGAACATGAAAACATTTGTCAATTTCCTCCTCTTTCTGTTTTATTAACTGTGGTTGTGATAGATGAACTTTGGTGCTTCAGTTTTGTCCTTTGATTGAAGGGCCATGCTAGGAGTTCCAGTTAGTCCCATTGGAAGTTACTGCTGTTATCTTCTGATGCTGGTTGTCTTGTCATTTAAGAAGAAATATACCTTTTCCAGAAATTCAGAGCCTAGTGTAAAAGAAACTAGAGCTTAGAGGGAACAGCTGTACAATTTGTCTTTCCAATCATTGTCACATTCTCCCCCTCTCTAAAACTGAAAAATCTAGGTTTTTATAGTCAATTTTCTTAATTGTAACATGTTCATGGGGTGCACATGTAGGCATCATCTCTCTTCTATGTGCTGCAGTTACGATAATGAACCAAACAGACGTGGTACTCACCCTGTGGAATTTATATAGAGGAGACAAACAATTATGTAAGTGTAAAAAGGTGTTGTGTACCTGTCTAGCTCCCATCATGAGAACTGTCTACCCTCCATCAACTGTAAGGATCTAAATGAAAACAGAAAGAAAGCTACTGATATCTCCATGGGGCAGCAAGATGTAAATAACCAGAGCTGAGGTTACAGAATGGTTTTTCTAGAGAGGTAGTGGTATGCTGCCACACGTTTCCAGCTCCTAAATTGTACTAATGTGGGCCTCCCACCTCATACACACACACACTTTCCTCCAAGCATCTGCACTCCAAACCTGACGTGTTAGGATAGAGAACCTAGCTCGGTGTGTCAGGATTGTTGGGTTGCAGTCCTGGCTCTTCCACTATTTATATTACCTTGGAAGAGAGTGGAAAAATGAACATTTACCTATTTTGAAGCCTAAGAAATCCTATCTGTAACGATAATCTCATTGAATTCTTCCAAATCTATGATGTTAGTGATACTCATGTTGAACATGTGAAGAAAATGAGGCTAAAGATTTAGAGTGACTTGTTCAAATTTTTACAGCTAGGAAAGATTTGAATCTTGCACCTCAAATAATAATATTTAACATTTAATGAGTGCCTACTATATATTTTCCAGGTCTGGTTAGGCACTTTATATAAACTATCTCATATTAAATATTACATTAATTAATTTAATATTAATTTAAATAATTAAAAGATATTACCCCTGTTTTGCTATGGTGAATCCAAGGTTTAGAGAAGTGAGGTGACTTGCTTCAAGTCAAACATAGAAGCTGGGGCTGGTATTTCAATCCAGATCTGCCTGGTTCCAGAATTCATGCTTTGCGGCAGAAGTTTGTTGGAAATCCAGGCCCTTTGAATCTATAGTCCATTTGTGCTCTGTGTATTCAGTCAGGCTTGATTTTAAACATGGGTCAAGAATTAGCAATAATGTGTCCTTTGGCAAGTCAATTAACTCTTAATACTAATTTCTCCATTTTCAAAATTAGGGCAATAATAATAGCTGTCAGCTTTAAGAATTTTCAGTATGTTATACACACAGTGGTTCCTCCAATAAATGATAGTGTCTCTCTCTGCCGCCTTCTCAACAGTCATTACTCTTTCTCCATCCCTACACCCTATGTTCTCTCAGCAGAGCTTCTTTTATGTCTTTATTTTTGGCATTGGGATAGAGGGCTGGGGATCTTTCTCTGTTTTGAGATTGACAAAGCCAATCCAAGATTACAGTTAAGAGAAAGAAATGCGCAGCAGCAAGTGTCCCTGAAGTGTGCAGACTCCTCCCATGAAACTTTGCTTATGTTATTGAATTAAATTCGACTCTGGGAGATATTTCAGTGGCCTGCCTGCACGTGGTGACAAGCGGCAGAGCTCAGTGGTGATTCAGAGATTAAGGGCTGCATTGGGAGACAAGTAGGCCAATTGAGGGCAAACAACAGGCAGTATAACCTAGACAGGGTACTAGTAGTCAGAACACTCAGTAGACCGTGTCTGTAAAGTAGCTGGGAAGAGAGGTGGGGGCAGGAGCAAACTGAAGAGTGGGGAAGACTTCTAAAGTGGGACGGTTTAGCTGTGGCTAGAGGTCATAAGAGAAGGAAAGAATAAGCAAGGAATTTGGTCCGAGCTGGTGAAATCTGGATGGGTTTGTCTCGAATAATCAATTTCCCCTTCTGTTCCACACCTCACTCCTCTTCCTCCACACTCCATAGTAACCACTCTCACCTGATTTGAAGAGTAATTTAAATTGGCTTCATAGAGCTGTATGTCAGAAGAATGACAAGGCCTGTATCAAACGAAAGTGAACTTCAACGACAGATTTGGGTGTATTCTGGCAGGCTTTGGCTCGTAGAAAGAGTTGTAGAAATAAATTTCTTTTAGCTGGAAGGTTGTAGATCTTTATGAAGTAATATTCGTACACAAAACTCAAATAGAGGAATAATTCACCAGTGTCTCTTAAAAATCAATAGTAAACATTTTCATACACAGCTAGTGGAATATAAATGGGAAGCATTTTTCTGGAGGGCATTTAGTAATATGTTTCAAAGTTTTTTATTGTTTATATCCCTTGACCCCGTAATTTCATGTTTAAAAAATTTACCTAGGAAAATATTCAAAAGTATAGGCCAAATATTTTTTATACCAGCAAAAAATTGGGAACAACATAAATATCCAGTGGTAGGAGATTATCTAAATAAATTATGGTATAATCCATATGGTTAATAACTATATATGGCTTTAGATAAATTTTAGATAAATATTTTTAAATGAAGAAACATTTATTAGAACATAATAGATAAAAGACATTGCGTATGGAATGATACCAACTTTGATAGTAAACATAATGTACAGATAAAAACTAGAAGAAGATACACCAAAATTTTTATAGTGGAATTATGGATGTTTTAAAATGTTTTCTAAAATACATTTATCTGCAATAAACATAACTGGAAAAAAATAATCTTTTTTTCAAATAGCAACATGTAAGAGAAAGTTTCTAACAGGCTATTTAAGAGTCAAGGAATTTAGTAATAATATTTTTATGTGTATGTATATAAATATTTATACATATACATTTTAATCATTTGTTTTTCCTAGTAGTTTCTTTTAAGTATGCTAGTCTTTGTTAAAGATATTAATTTTTGTTTTCCCCAAAGCTGTGTTTCTTTATCTTCTCAGTCCTCAAATACAGATTTTGAATGTTATTTTTCAAAGAGCACCAAGTGTTTGGTTAGTCGAAATGAAGGAACATATAGCTCGTGACCATTTTTCCTTTCCCGTCAACCTCAGCTTTATCATACAATTTCTTTTTATCACTTTGGTCAAGAGGAGGGGCAGAAAATTTTGAGCTGGAGTACCACTCAGAGACAATTCATTTCTGCCTTCCGTCTTACAGCCTCTCACACACCCGAGGGATCCAGGATTGGAAAGGCCGACTTCTCCCACCTTGTTGTTGGGTCAGCTTTCTCCTCCTGCGTCGCTGCGTGGCACAGACACAGGTACCCTCTGCTCTTATTCCTTCAGGTCTTTGTACCTGAGCATACTGTTAGTCCTACTTATGAAGAAAAGATTCTAGGAATATGGCATTTTCTTACAAATGACATGAACGTGGGATTGATGGGAAAGCATTCTCTATTGATTGCTTTAAAACTGCATTAACTCAGAAGGATGTGAAAACTGTAGTTCAGCATTCATGGAAAGTTTTTTTTTTTTTCAATGTGCTATGATTTTTGCTTTGTGTTATCGAAATGAAGAGAGATTTGGGGGTTAACTACTTTTCATTTGGGCCTAATGATTTGTGTATTATCAATCTTAAAGGATTCTGTAATAGAAAAGACTCCTTTTCCTTAGGATATTAGAGAAAAAATTGAATAATTAAGTTTAGAAAATTTTGTACATTAAAAAAATTTAAATGATAAAGTTACATGTGCAATTTATTTTCCATATTTCTTGTTTTGTGGATATCATCTTTTCCCAATGATTAATACAAACAGCAAGGTAAATTTTAAATATATATTATTTAAAAATTTCTTTTTATATTAGTATCCATTAATAGATTGAATACTTTATGGATATTAACTAATGACTGCCCACTGACAAATTTTATTTTCACACAGCCTTCTCTGGCAACATCATACACTAGAAGATTATTTCTAAAATTTTAATATAAATAGAACTTTTTGGGATTAAAAATACAAGTGTCTAGGCTCCAACTTAAGAGATTTTTATTCAACACATCCTGCATGGGTCACTGGAATGTAGAATGTTAACCAGTCTGCAATGTTAACTTCAGTAGTTGTTTAGAAGATGGTGCATGGGATACACTTTGGGAAACACTCTGGGAAAGTCATGTTGTAGTTAAAGAGAACGCAAGAACTTTTTAATACTTGTATGCATATCAGAACATATATATTCAGTTTCTTTAAAACAAAGATATTTGTATTTTTTCAGAATTTCAAAGACATAGAATTCTTGCATTTTGAATTGATAGTTTTAAAAGTATGTCAGTAATTTGGTATGGTACCAATTCTGCCTAACATTTGTATATGTATGTTGAACATTTTGAACTACATTGGCTGGGGCAATAGGACTCAGCATATTCAATCTATTGGTAGGTTTTTAAAAAACTCTCTGTATTTTTTAATAATTATGGCAGTAATCACAATGGGCATAAATAACTTTATCAAAGATATGGAAATGTTGTCCATTGCTTATATAAATCACACTCAGTCTACGAGCTTTAGGTGCTTAAAGGAGTTGATAAACACACAACGCCCCCATACACACACAGATATACACACATACCTCTTAATCCTGGGGAGGTTCCTATAGACTGACATTTTAATTTTTCTTTAGACAGAAATACTCCTGTTGCAAAGTTTTAATGCAAAACATATTACTCTTCTTATTCTAGACATGAGCAATCAGGAAGTGACTTATTCCTCCTCGAGATTTCTTCAGGCTCCTTCACCATCACAAAATCGATTGAGGCCTGGCAGTACTCAAAGGCCTGGGAAAGATGATGACAAAGGTATATGTTTTAAGCATCTAGATACACCCATCTTTTATGGATTCTCAAACTTTAGAGTTTTGAAGAAAGTGTTCCTATCTGTACTTTAGGTTCTCAGATGTTAATATGAAATCATAACTGTGTAGACTAGTAGAACGAGATTGATTTTTTAAAGTTTGTGAGAACAGAGAAATTAATTAATTCTTTTAAATTTAAGAAGCTAATAGAATGTTTCATTCAAATTTGTTTAAGAGGAAGTCATGAGGCCTTTAAAAGTAAAGGACAGAGCCAGCCAAGATGACCTTGCAGTTAAAGTTTGAGCTACTCCATTTTGGCAGTCTAGGTTTGGTTCCCAGGCATAGAACCACATCATTCATCTGTCAGTAGCCATGTTGTGGTGGCAGCTCACACAGAAGAAGTAGAAGGACTTGCAATAGAATATACAACTAAGTGCAGGGGCTTTGGAGAGAAAAAAGAAAGAGAGAGAGGAAGATTGGAAACCGAAGTTAGGTCAGAGCAAATGTTTCCAAAAAAAAATTAAAAGTAAAGGACAGACTAGAGTCTCAAGAAAAGATTTCATTCCCTAGACAAATAAAGACTTTAAACAATGAGACTTGAAAAATATGCGTTAGAAACAATGTTTTTATTCACAGAAACGATATTTTAAGTGTCTTAAATGCTTACGAAACCTAATGGCAATGAAGTAACAAAAATGTTCAAACCCAAAGGAGCAGTCTAACTTTTCTTTCTCTCTCTCCTCAAATATTGTCACGAACTCTAAATTGAGAATAACGTTTACTTGTTTAATCTAGTGACAGAGATTCAACCTTTAGAAACTGAAGACCTCAAAATTAGGAGGATAAATATAGTAACAAACAGAACTGATGGGAAAGAAAGTTGATTGCTAGAAACTCCTTTAAGGATGAACCCCAGTCACATTCGCAGCTTCAGAATAGCCGCTATTGGCCACCAATTTCTCAGGAATATTGACTCCTTTGTCCTTGCTCTTCATGATTGTGATCACAGGAAGGAGTATACATGTCAGTGTAGATCCTTATAAACGTGTATTGTGTCTATTGCTATCTGTGCTGTTATAAGGGATGTACTTTTAAAATCCTATAGGACTTTTCTTGTGTGTAACATTTCTACAATGAGTGTATGTCAGTCATAAATTGAAAACTTTAAAACTGTAATTACAAGATCACAAATTTAAATCAATTTGCATGATATATTTTTGTAAAATTTTTGGAGAAGATTTTCTTTTTGTTCCAAATGTTGTCCTAGGTTAAGGTGAGTAGTGGGCCAGGCTCTTTCCTAATGATTATCTTCTTCCTTCTTTATTTCAAGAGTTTTCAGTGCCCTGGCATCTCTTGGTAGTGACTCTTGGGATCCTCTGTTTACTTCTTTTGGTGACAGTCAGAGTGTTGGAAACAATGAGTGAGTAATTGAACTATATCCTTCAAGTCTGAGTAATAGCAGTAACCACTAATTATGCCGATACTAACCATGCTCCAACAATTGTTCCTTGGCTATAATCAGGCAATGTCCCAGGTGGCTCTTTTTTTGTGATTTTTCCTCAGACACATCACAGTGTCATTTTCATTTTACTTACCTATTCCAATGACTTCATCTGTAATGAGCTTTCTCATTCTGTGTAATACACGATAACATTCTTTCTGATACAGGACTTAGTAATATTCTGCCCTCTGACTTTAGATCATTGTGAATCTTGGCTAAACATTCTTTTAAAAACAACTCTTCAAAAGAAATTATGGAGGCTTGCCTGGTGGTGCAGCAGTTAAGTTCGAGTGTTCTGCTTTGGCAACCCGGGGTTCGCTGGTTTGGATCTGGGGTGCGGACCTTTGCACTGTTTGTCAGGTCATGCTGTGGCAGGCATCCCACATATAAAGTCGAGGAAGATTGTCGTGGGTGTTAACTCAGGGCCAGTCTTCCTCAGCAAAAAGAGGAGGAATGGTGGCAGATGTTAGCTCAGAGCTAATCTTCCTCAAAAAAAAAAAAAAGAAAGAAATTATGACTTTCCCTTGATGTTTTCTAAGTACACAATAAAGAAATAATTTAGTAAAAAGAGTGATTCTACACATGGATGTTAGATGATCTTGAATTCAACCTTTGTCTTTTATCTGAATTCCTTGACATCTTTAGAGAAAATCACTCTTATGATTCACTCAGATAAAATTACCTATTTAGATCTTCCTCCTTTTTCTTCTCTGGATATTCCATCTAGTCCAATAATACCGGGGCTGTTTCTTCATGTTTCTTAGTGCAGCTTTTCATACTCAGAAGATGTGTTGCTAAAGGTTGATTGACTGATTTTTACTTTTGTATTTATTTGTAAATGATGTGCTAACTGTTAAAAAGAAATTAAACTGAACAATAAGGAGTCACCGTTATAATTTTATTCAGATATCTTACTTTATTTACGCTATGCTTAAGTTGCTAATAGTGAGAAATTTGATGTTTCAATTCCTGTGGTCAGTTCATTGAGGTGTTACATTCTAAATGTCAAATTGCTAATTAAAGTAATGAAATGGGTTGGTTGTCAAAGTGAGACTTTTTCTTTTTTATTAAATTTCAACATTTAAACATTATGAGTACTGTTTTGTGTTATATCTATACTGTTAATTTTAGTTTTTAAGCGTATTCAAGAAAAACCTCAACAGGAGGAAATTCCACAAAACTTCACTCAAAAGTACAACATTATACAAAAGGACAATTACCTAAAGGAGCAACTTTTGACAAATAAGACTCTAGAATATGACATTCTCAAAAATGAAAATCTTCAGCTGAAGAAAGACCTGGAGTCACTCTCTAAAGCAAAGATGAGCTGCCATCGAAAACAGGGGATCTTTTCAAAGTCTCTGCAAAATACAGGTATAGCAGAAATCATGAGTGAAAGGTAGCATGACCTTTCATTATTTCTTCCCCCTCCAGAAGCTTTGAGGCCTAATAAGAGGCTGAGGCTATGTGCTAGTGATGCAGGTCTACTAAACAACTTTAGTTTGTGCCTCTTAGATGTGGTGTGGGTATTCGGGTTACTTGTTTCAAATATGGGATGAAGCCCCCAGAAGACATGTTTGGATTAGCAGAACCTTATGGTTCCCAAAATTCAACGGCAGTTCTTGCATTTCTACTCTTCCCAGAAGGTGAAATAGTATGTCAGCTCCCCTGAAAATTTGTATCCTTTTGGAACTGTGGGCAAATTAGACTCTCCCACTTTGTTGCTGATGTGAAATTGGAGGCTATTAGTAAAAATATACTTAGGCTAAAATGGGCACAAAGCCTTTAATGTGGATGCTGTTGTAAAGATAATTGTGTTTGTATGTGTATTTCCATCTTGCCTTGACTTCAGAAGGTATTCCAGAATCTATTTTTTGAATTTTAATTTATTATTTTTATAACATCTTTATTGAGGTATTATTATTATGCAAAGAGCTGCACATATTTAATGCATGCAATTTGATGTGTTTGGGCCTGTGCATATATCATTTAAATCATCCACAATTAGGGTAATAGACAAATCCATCATCTCCAAAAGTTTCCTCATATTCCTTTATTTTTTGTGGTAAGAACAGTTAATATGAGATCTACCCTTTTAACAAGTCTTTAAGTGCACAATTCAGTATTAATAACTGTAGGCCTTATGTTGTCTGACAGATTTCTAGAGCTTATTCATCTTGCATAATTGAAACTGTATACCCATTGAACAACAACCCTTCATTCCCCTGCTCCTACCCATCTCCAGCCCCGGCAACCACCATTTTACCCTTCCCGTTCCTCTGAGTTTGACTATTTTTTATATCTCATATAAGTGGAATCATGCTGTATTTGTTCTTCTGTGATTGACTTATTTCACTGTTATTAGCATAATATCCTCAAGGTTTATCTATGCTCTTGTATATGCCAGGATTTCCTTCTTTTTAAAGCTTAATAATATCCCGTCTATGTCTAAAACACATTTTCTTTATCGAATCATCCATCGATGGACATGCAGGTTGTTTCGATGTCTTTGTTAGGGTGAATAATGCTGCAGTGAATGTGGGAGTGCAGATTTCTCTTGGTTTCCAGAATATTTATTAACCTCATATTATCATTATTGATAGCAATTAAGAATTTATTTATAGAGGGATGATAAATATAATACTCTGCTTCACAGAATACCAGAGGACAAGAAGTTTAATGTTTCACCTTATACATTGCAGGCAAGCTAAATGAAGACCGCTGGTCCTGTTGTGGAGTAAACTGCTATTATTTTACCACTAAAAAGGAAAACTGGACAGGATGTCAAAAGACTTGCCAATGTTACAATTTATCTCTTTTGAAGATAGGTGATAAAGATGAACTGGTATCATGGATTGTTACATTCATTTTTATTCTCTTAGACTGTCTCTCATTCTTGGACCCAAGATTTCCAGGACAGGAGGGAATCCAGAAAAGGCACCTTCAGTTATTCTCTGTGTTGTGTCTGTTGAGTGAGCAAAAATTGCGCAAAGTCTCCCGGGAGACTCCTGCCTGCTAATAGCATATGATCTTGTTACTTATCGAGCATTCAATTCATATTATCTATCCTGATGACCATTATTATTTCTAAATTGGAAACGCCTTTGAAGGTGCAGTTTGGGTCTTTGTAATCATCTCCCTCTCTGAGAATCTGCAGGAGACCTGCTCATAGAGAAATATGCTTTTCCTTTAATGAAGTACTTAATCCTTTGGTAAATTGCAGCCTGGAACCATCAGTTATTGTTCCCTATAAACTGGCAACTAAGAACCCGGGGTCAACATAGTGTCATAGTTACTATTAGGAATATGGGAGCCAGACTGCCTAGGGTAAAATCCAGTTCTGCCACTTACTGGCTGCCTGACCTTGGGTAAATTTACCTGGGTAAATTACTCTGGGCCCCAGTTTTCCCATTGGCAAAAAGGAGATAATAATGAGGAAGATAAAAGTGATAACAGTTTTACAAATTATCTTTAGAGTGATTTTCATTGCATCTGTAGGTAACATTTACTTGTTCAATGTTCTTATATATTACATCAAGATATATACCTTTCAAAAAGAATTATATAAAGAGAAAATACAGTGACAACAATATTAAAATTTTGTTTTTAATCTCTTACTAATAAAGACTATCCACATACAAAATGTGTTTTTATACAGAAATGTTTGCAAAAATCAGCCTGAAACCTCTGTTTATCATTTAGGAAAACAACACAAAGTTTATATGCAAATGTAATAGATACTTTAAATTACAAAAGAATTTATGGTATCAAGTCATAAAATAACTTTTTATGTTTGTTGCAGTAAAACACAGTTAAATTTAAACTTATATTTTAAAATACATTCTGTCATTTAATCAGATATTATGTAATATATCACTTTGATGTATTACATTTTTGGAGTATAAATATTTCCAAATACTTCCCTTTTTCCGTTCACCACTTCCAATTACTGAACTCCAGCAAGGCTTTCTCTGATGAGGCTAAAGCCTCTAAGGCACATCTCTCCACATACACTTGTTGTTTTAATAAATTTGTTTTGAAGATTCCTTTTTTCGCTTAAGAATATGTAATGATCATTTTTCTACATCTGTAAGTATTTTTCTGGAGCCTGATGTTGAATAGTTTCATAAAGTGTCATAAATTGTTCAACAATTCTTCTATTGTTAGATATTTAGATTTTAAATTTTTCCATGTTTTAAATAATCTATGAGACTAGCAGCCATCTTTAACATAAATAAATAATCCTGGAGAAAAGTACTTTGAAAAATGAAAACACTAGGAAGGAGAGATGAAGGATGATGTAGAGAGGAGCAGAGTACTTGCCAGAGAAACAGCTGGGCCCTTTACCTGTCCTTCTTTTCATTCTTGAACAAGTTGGAATTTAGTCACATAATATGTTTTGTTTCCTTAATAGGACTTTGTTCAACCCCAGACTTATGGAGATAGCTACTGGATTGGATTATCATACAATGCAGAGGAAAGAAAGTGGAAATGGATCGACAATGGCACGTCTCTTGGAACGTAAGTCTTTGGAATGCATCCAAACTCTGATATTGGTTTTGGCCTTGGAAGGACTGTATCTAAAAGGAATCTTCTCTTATTTTGCACAGCTTAACTCGTTTTGAAGCAGAGGTCATTGGTAAGAATAAGTAGAATGATTAAGAAAGTGTTTTAGAAAGTATTGCTAAAAAGGATGAGATGTGTACTACAGAGTTATTAACAATAATAAGACTATGGTGCAAAACACATACTCAGAAGGATGTGTTCTGAGGTACACAAAATAAAACAAAATCATAAAGTGCTATGAAGAGATTGGATCATCCTGACTTAGTCATAGTGATCCCATCGACAACCTCCAATGGATATTTTGAATATCCCCAAAATTCATTTGAAACTCCTTTAAATTATTAGTTTATATAATTTATAAATATAAATATTTGTGAATATACACACGCACATATACCTTCACCATAGTTCTTCTGTTTTGAAGTGCAATATTTTGTAAACTCTTGAGTTTACATTTAATTATTATCTGCTGTTAAACTGTTCAATGATTTATTAAAAATCTAGGTGACATATTATATTCTTTATTTGTAGAAATTCTATTTTATGTTTCCAAATCTTCTTGCTAGTTACTCATGTTTTCACACTGTCTTTTATTTCTTGAAAGACAGTAATTGTTCTTATTTTGTATTTGGTATCTGATCATTCTTATCTTTGAAGTTTTGTGAGTCCACTCTATTGTTTCTGCTGGTTTTTGTTCATCATGCCATTTTCTTCACAGCGTTTAGTGATTTTTGTTTCCCTTTTTGATCTGCTGTGGAAATTATTCAAGGATTGAGATGAAGGTGGCTTCTTCAAGATTGGATTCCGTGGGGCACTATGAATCAGGACCACTGATTCTAAATTCTAGATATGGGCCCTGTAAGTCTAGTTCTGGGCTGCAAACCTACAAAACATGTCATGCAGGAAATTACGTTAATGTAATTGTAGCCTCTAAGTACACTTTCAGGCCAACAATCTCAGAGGTCACAGAACAAAAAGGCTCATGAGCCAAATTAACAAGCTCAAATTGCATGATTAATTAAGTCAATTTAAAACTCATTGCACTCTGCAAGGGGAAAGAAATGTATCCCATTTCTTTAGCTCTCACACTTGGGTGGGATGGGCGAGGTTGCCATCTAGGACAAGGTGCAAGCGGGTGAAAGGATCAACTGAGTCCTGGGTCATGCAGTCTTCATGTGGCCTGGCTCTCTATGCTGCATACCCCTTCCCTGCTGAAGGTTTCTAGCACCAGACTTGAGGTTTGAGTAAAGGGGCCCAACAGACAGAAGGTTCTTGAGGGCAGCATGAACATTTTCTCTATTGGGGAGATGCAGGAGCATGTAAGCCAGGCCACAGCAGCAGTTTTCTAATCAACCTTAGGAGTATGGGTTTTATTTGAGTTTCTTAGGCAGAGGGCCAGAATGAGTGTCACCATTGGTTGGGGACCTTAAGATCTCATGGATGTTGAGTATCCATGTGCACCGAGTATATTTTGAGTATTATATTTAGTGTCTAAGTCGCTCTTTCTTCCTTTCCCATGATCAGCACACACATGTTCTACTTACTGTATCTATACTTAACCTGTCTCATAGGTTACTTATACGTACTTAACACAGCTTATGTGTTCCACCTCTGCCTCATGAGCTATTTAGTTTCATTTATCTTCCTTGTTTATTTCTCTTTATTCCTGTAGCAGATTTGAATATTCTTAAATAATAAAGCAAATGCAGACTACATGAGGGATGGTGATTTTGATGATAAGATTTTGAACTCTTAGTTGAGATTAATCTTTTTCTCTTCTGTTTAAGTCCAAGATTCAAGAAAGTTCTTCGGTGGTTTATACTGAAGATATATCCCTTTTGGGTTTGCACTCTAGGTAGCTTGTCTTCTATGTAGAATCTTGGGTGGAATTCATTATTCAGCCTACTACATCAATTAAGGGAAAAATCGACTTCAGAGCTTCACTTACCCTTCTGGGTTCCCACTTTTACTTAACCGTCAGCCTGAGTATGAATTTGCTTCTTGCCAGTTCATAAATTTATTCAAGGTTTAAATTTTTTTTATTCATCATTATTAATTGTTTCAATAGGAAGATAGTTCCGATATCTAATCCACCACTTTGCTGAGATAGAAGTCCTGCTTTTAGATATTTTTCAATGGATTGTTATGTTTTAGCTAATAATTATTAGCTATAGGGTAGGGAAGGAAAAGAAACAAAATGAATAAAGACATCCATTAAACAACCTCATCTCTACCTATATTCCAATTCTATTTTTTTCTCCTTAACGTATATGCACACAAGAACTGGTTATCTTTGTCATAGAAATTCAGTTCTTTTTAATCTCTCAATTTTATTGAAAAAATTAGCATTAGAAAGCCGGTTTGCTATTTATCAAGATCCCATAGCAATATTGCAGGGTAATTTTGCCTTCTGAACAGAAATTCTTAGTGGGCAATAAAATGGAAGATTATGGGTGTGATCAATAGGCTGTTATTCTAGTTAATGAGGTAAAAGTGAAAGAAAATCTTTTAGTGATGAAGTTATGATTAACATTTCCATATTCCAGATCTTTAGGCAACAGACTTAAAAAGATTATGATTTATGTTATTGTCAGCTTCAGAATTCAACAGTCGACCATGTATGTTTTCTGTTCTACAGTAGCTCTTCAATAATGAGTTTGCTTCCTGAGAGAGAAGGAAAATGTGCGTTTTTAACCTCAACAAGAATAACAAATACTGATTGCTCTGCCCCCTATAATTGCATCTGTGAGAAGAGAATTGATTGTGTTTTAAATGCCCCACTTCAACTGACACAGAAGGAAAGGTGAAATGGATTTTTGTCATTCTTTTGTTTGTTTCCTATGATAATTTGTGATTACTTACAAATTAATGTTTTTGACAGCAGGACTTGTTCCACTGTGTAAAGAGAGATGAGTTGGAAGAGGAAGAAAATGCTCTTTTGGACCATGATTTAGCAGATCAGATGCCATCTGTCTTCTTGGGAAAAAGGGGAAGATTTTGTCTTTGGAAAGCAGTTACCTCTCTCTTTAATGACCCTGCAAAATTCTCTTTCTCTTTCCCTGAACCAGCCACAGAGCCAATTAGAGAACTCTGATAAAGAGACTAGCTAGGTCTTTTCCTTATAGATAGGATAAATCATTTCAATAGCCTCAGGCTTTGAGAGAGAGCACAATTAAGAACTAAAAAGTAGTTTTCCTCCCCCGTGTCCCCCTAATCTAGATGCTTACCTCTCATTAAAAAAAAAATTTATTGATTTTACTATAATTTCAAACTTATTGAATAGTTAAAACAATCATACAAGGAGCTCTCATATAACCTTTATCCATAGTTACCATTTGTTTCTATTTTGTTTTAGCTGCACTTGGCAGTTCTCTTTCTCTCTCCTCGCTGATCCATTTGATAATAAATTGAGGACATTATGTCTCTTTGTCTAAATATTTTACAAGAACAAGGACTATGTCTTGTATAAACATAGTACAATTATCAAAATCAGGGAATTTAGCATTTCTACAGTACTATGATTTCATCTATAATCCCTATTCAAATTTTGTCAACTGCCCCCACAATGTCATTTATAGGTGTTTCTCCTCCATGTTCAGGATCATGCAATACATTTAGTTGTGATGTCACTTTAGTCTCCTTTAATCTGGGATAGTTCTTCGTGATTTCCTTGTTTTTCTTGACCTTAACATTTTAAATATTAACTTTATTGAATTATACTTTAATGCAATAAAACACATCTATTTTAAATCATGAGATCAATGGGTTTTTAACAAATGTATACACCACTTAAATACCAACAAATCAAGACATAGAACATTTTCCTCACCTCCAAAACTCTTCTCTGCTCCTCCCCACCCACCCAGTCCCAGGCAAGCAGTGCTATGTTTTCTGTCACTATCAATTAGTTTTGCCTATTATAGAATTTCCTACATCATGTGCTCTTTTGTATCTGGCTTCTTTTTGCTCAGCATGTTTTTCAAGTTAGTTCATGTTCTTGCATGTATCATTAGTTCATTCTTTTTGTTACTGAGTAGCATTCCATTGTAAAGATATAGCACAATTTGTTCATCCACCTATGGACATTTGCTGTGTTTCCAGTGTTTGGCTATTACGAATAAAACTGCCATGAACATTCATGTGCAAGTCTCTGTGTGGACATGTGTTTTCATTTCTTTTTATTAAATACCTAGGAATTTGATTGTTGAATCTTATGGTAAGTGCATGTTTAATTTTGTAAGAAACTTCTAGTTTGTTTTCCAGTGTGGTTGCATTACTTTATTTTCCCAGTAGCAACATATGAGAGTTCAAGTTGCTTCATATCATTGCCAACACTTGATATTGTCAGGCTTTTTACATTTACTCATTATGGTTGGTGTAATGGTATCTCATTGTGGTTTTTATTTTGCATTTTCCTTAAGACTAATGACATTGAGCATCTTTTCATGTGTTTATTGGCCATTTGTGTATCCTCTTTTGTGAAGTGTCTGTTCAACCTTTTGCCCATTGAAGTGTCTGTTCAATCTTTTTTGAAAATTGGGTTTGTCTGTTGTCTTACAGAGTTGTAAGAGTTCTTTATATAATTTGGATACAAATCCCTTGTTAGATACATGCATATATTGTAGGGGTCTGGAATTGGCCACCACAAGATATGTCTCTTTGGGATCAGGATTATTTGAGGCTGATTGCTTTTGATAAACTGGGACAGGGAAGGAGGCTCTGAGGAATGGAACTTGCCCTTTGTTAGGACACATTTACTTTTGTAAGGTAAATCTCTATCTGTAAAGGTGCCTCCCTCTCTGTACCAGGAAGAAGAAAGGAGATGACCTTCTCTCTAGAAACTCTTAATCAATGCCAAAGGCAAGGACTTAAATCTGCATAATGATCTTATTCCTGTTTCTGGTAACCTCCTGTAACTGACATCCCTCCCCCTCCCAACGTTGGCATTTCCTTTAGGATTAAGCATCTTTCCTTAGGCTAGGAACTGATCGCTGCGCTCACCTGTGACCACCCAGCTCTAGACAATAGAATTGCCTTCTGCTACTCCGACCGAGATAGCAGACCCACTATCTGCTGTGCCCATCAAGTGCTGTGCCTACAGGGCAATCTTGTGACTATTGTGGGAGGGACATTTCAATCATATGTGAAACACCCTGTTTGGGGGTATATAACCACTCTGTGCACCCCACTTCTTCTGTGCCCTTTCTTCCTTCGGGAAGAAAGGCCCGGGCCATGGTTCCTCATAAAGCTTTTGTTTAATTTTCTCTTGCTATTCTGTCTCATGTGAATTTAATTCGTTCTCCGGCTAGACAAACCCACATTTGGATAGAGGAAATGTCTTCCTCCCCTACAATATCTATATGTATATATGTATATATGTATTGCAAATACTTTCTTCCAGTCTGTCTTCCTTTTTCATTTTCTTAATGGTGTCATTCAAGAAGTAGAAGTTTTAAAATTTTGATGAAGTCTGATTTATCATTTTCTTCTTTTTTTGTGCTTTTATGTCCTATCTTGCCAACGTTAAGGTCACAGAGATTTTTATCTTATGTTTGCTTCTAGAAGTTTTAAAGTTTTAACTTACATGTTTAACCTATACCCATTTCATGTTAATTTTTGTGTGTGAGAAAAAGGCTGAGGCTTACTATTATTTCATATAGACGTCCACTTTTTTGTACAGTTTGTTGAAAGGACTTCCCTATCTTCCATTGAATTACTTTGGTGCCTTTGTAGAAAATTAGTTGACCATATCTGTGCAGGTCTATTCCTGGATTCTCTGTTTTGTCTCAGTGATCTATGTGCTTATTGTTGCGGTAATACCTACTGTCTCAGTGACATAGCTTTATAGTAAGCCTTGGAATCAGAGGTGCTAATCCTCCAAACTTGTTCTTTTTCAAAACTATATTGGCCATTCTAGGATGTTGAATTTTCTCCAAATTTCTTCAAAAATGCTTCATGAGATTTTGCCTGGGACAGCATTGAATCTGTAGATTAATTTGGGAGGATTGCCATCTTGACAATGTTGAGTGTTACCATTCATGAACATGATTTCTCTCTCCATTTCGTTAGGTCTTTTTAGATTTCTCTCAACAATGTGATACATTTCGGGTTATAGATCTTATACATATTTTGTTAAATTTATATTTTTGATGCTATTATAAGTGGCATTTAACATTTTTTTCAAATTATTTGTTGTTAGTTTATAAAGATAAAATTGGTTTTAGTAAATTGACCTCATATCCTCTCACCTTGCTAAATTTACTTATTTCCATTTTTTTTTTTGTAGATTCTTTAGGATATTTCTTTTTGATGTACATAATCATGTCCTATGATGTGTAGAAAGTTTTGCTTTTTCCTTTCCTTCATTTTTTCTCTTGCTTTTATTGTACTGGCTAGGACCTGGTTGAGGACAATGTTGAGGAGAAGTGATGATAGATAGGCATCCTTGACTTTGTAGGAGAGGAATACATTTCCTCTACCCTCTCTGGGTTCATCTGGCTGGAGAAAAAATTAAATTCACATGAGATAGAATAGCAGGAGAAAATTAAACAAAGCTTTATAACATGTATACACGGGAGAGGCTCAGGCAAGCTGAGCAACTCCCCAAATTGCTGAAGCCCTCACCTTAAATATCACATCCAGCTAACGACAAAGGAGTATGCTGGGGGTGGGGGGAGTCAGTTACAGGAGGTTACCAGAAACAGGAATAAAGTTATTATGCAGATTTAAGTCCTTGCCTTTGGCATTGATTAAGAGTTTCTAGAGATAAGGTCATCCCCTTTCTTCTTCCTGGTATAGAGAGGGAGGCAGCTTTACAGATGGAGATTTCCCCTACAAATGTAAGTGTTTCTTAACAAAGGGTAAGCAAGTTCCATTCCTCAGAGCCTCCTTCCCTGTCCCAGCCCCAAATAATCCTCATGCCAAAGAGACATATCTTGGGGTGGCCAATGCCAGTCCCCCACAACTTGTTCCCAGTCTTATGAAGAAAAGCATTTGGTCTTTCAGTATTAGATGAGGTCAGCTGTAGGGTTTTTGTGGATCCTCTTTATCATGTTGAGGAAATTAGCTTCTGTTCTTATTGACTGAGGCTTTCATCATGACTGGGAGTTGAATTTTGTCATATAATTTTTCAACATCTGTTGAGATAATTATATAGATTTTCTTTCTGAATTACTTATTATAGTGAATCATGTTTATTGATTGTTTTTTTTGTTTTTTTTTTGGTGAGGAAGATTGGCCCTGAGCTAACAGCCTTTGCTAATCTTCCTCTTTTTGCTTGGAGAAGATTGTCACTGAGCTAAAATCTGTGTTGATCTTCTTCCATTTTCTATGTCAGAAGTAGCTACAACATTGCTTGATGAGCAGTGTGTAGGTCCACGCCCAGGATCTGAGCCTACAAAGCTCAGGCCACTGAAGTGGAGAGCATGAACTTAACCATTACAATACCAGGCCAGACCCTGATTTATCAGTGTTAAGGAAAACTTACACTTCTTGGATAAATCCACTTGGTCATGCTGAATTTATCATCTTTTTTGTAATATATTGCTAGATTTGCATGGGTAATATTTTGTTAAGGAATTTTTTTTTTATATTCATCATAGATATTGGTCATTTTCTTTTTTAAAAGGTCTTTTATGTTTACAGTATTGGAGAAACAATGGCCTTATGTATTCATTTGGACTATTTTTGAATATCCATCTATTTTATGGGGATAGACATTGTATTTTCATTGCTTAAATGTTAGATTGAATTTAGTAGTGAAATAGTCTGGGTCTAACGTTTTCTTTGGGAGGAGGTATTTGATTAAGAATACCATTTCTTTAATAGACTTAGGGTTATTTAGGCATTCTGTTTCTTGTCAATTCTGAAAATTTTTGTCTTTCAAGAAATCTGTCTATTTTATTTAACCTGTCAAATTTATTGTCATATTGTTTTTCATTGTATTGGTTTCCTAGGACTGCTGTAACAAAGCACCACGAATTTGATGGCTTAAAAAACCCAAAATTGATTCTCTCACTATTCTGGAGGACAGAAGTCCATCACCAAGGTGTCAGCATGCTTCCTCTGAGACTCTGGGTAGAATCTTTCCTTGCCTCTTTCTGGCTTCTGATGGAGGCTGTCAATCCTTGGTGTCACTTGGCTTGCAGCTGCAGTCCTCAATTTCTGGCTCTGTCATCACGTGGCATTCTCCCCATGGGTCTCTCTCTCTTTACATGCAGTTTCCTCTTCTTATGAGGACTCCAGTCATATTGGGTTAGGGCCCACTCTAATGACCTCATCTTAAGGTAATTACATCTACAAAGACCTTATTTCCAAATATGGTCACATTCATAGGTACAAGGGTTAGGACTTAAACATATCGTTTTGGAGGAGACATTTCAACCTGTAACAATAATATTTCCTTATTATCTATTTGCTGTTATTTCCTTATTATCTGTAATCATGTCCTTTCTTTTCTGATATTGTTTGTATTTCTAATATTGTTGTGTTTGTGTTTTTCTTTCTTGATTAAGCTAGCTACAGATTTGTATCAATTTTATTGATCTTGTTGATGAACCAGCTTTTTGTTTCATTGATTTTTTCTATTTGTCCATTTTCCATCTTATTTACTTCATCTTTTATCTTCATTATTTCCTCTCTTCTGCTTATTTTGAGTTTCACTGCTTTTACTCCTGGCTTCTTAAGTGAAAGCTTGTATATCCTCTTGTCAAACTTAGATCTTTACCTATGAGATCAAAGTTAAACTAGAAAGTTCATAAAGCTTTTGCTATATGGGTTCAAGCATCTCCCATCACTGGGCAGTATACTGGACCTAATTCCTGTGTTTTCCCTGGTCTCTCAGCTCATCTCTCTCACTCACCTGGATGCTTACCCTGCTTCCCAGCCAGAGCAGCCCCAGCAATGCTTGTTTTGTATCTACAGTTGTAAAACTAGATTATCATAACCTGTACAAGGCCAGATGTTGGCATGGTCTCCATCATGTCCATCTTGGTAGGAGCCACAGTAGATTCAGTGCCAAGTTGGCCAGATCCCTCAGAGGCTGTGGATTTCAGAGGTGGCCTGAAAGGTTCAAGTAATACAATCCATAAATGCAGGGATATAAAGGCCCTATATGGCAAATTTTCATCAGAAAAAGACAGAAGACAGGAAAGAGGCTGCCAACAAACTGCTAGCTTTCTCCTCCAACTTCATGGATGCTTTGAAGATGCAGTTTTTGTGTAAGGACTCCCCAGAGATGTTCCATGTGAATGACTGAAAAACTTTTCTTGTGAAGCTGTGGCCAGCTTCTGAAAATGTGTCATCTTGTGCTTCCTTTTCCTCCTTTCCTGACTCATTTCTCTTTCCTTTGTCCTTTCATTCTTGCTTCCTTTGGATTTCACTCCTTCCCCCAATTAAGTGTTGTCACATAATGATTTCCTCAGGCTGTTTGCAAAGAAACCCTTGGTTAAGATGGTGTCATGTAATGAAAGGCAGGATTGTAGCCATTCTGGGGAGTTTGCAGTGAGGATTTGGTCCATATCTTATAACCCATCTGTATGTTATCATAGGCACTTAAAAATGGCAGGTGCAACAGTTTCATGCAAGTAATTATTTAAAATAGGCCCTTCAGTTTGTTACAGTAGCAGTAAGACCAAGTGGAGATACAAATTGAATCTGATTTAAAAGAGAGCTGAATCTGATACTGAGTTCATCCTCAATGGGTAGATGCTGACTCATGATGTCAAGGGAAGTATATTGGAAATTGATAATGTGGAATAGGGTTGTTTTCAGTTTTTCCTCTTTTGATTTTATCTTTCCTGTCTTTGTCAGAATTTCAAAGCAGAATCCAGATATTTTACACAAAAATCCATAAGATCATTCACTTTCAGAAGTGGTTATCGTGGGCTTTGAATTCTCTGTGCTAAATGCTGGTTGTTTCAACCATTACTTGCTCTAGTCATGAGTTTCATTCGGGCTGATGTGTTTTTTCTCTTCCCATTTCTACAGCTAAAATTAGTTTTCTTTTAAGAATCAGTTTGAATGGCACATCCTTGTATAGTTGCTCACATTCCAGCCCAGTCAGAGTTAACTGCCCATTTTCCTGCTCTATTAAACTCTTTCATCTTCCATTGTGTCACTTTGGGCTACATTAAGTAAATGTTCCTTCATCTGAGTTGAACTGAAAAATATTTTTTACACCCTCTTTCATAATTTGTATAAATTTTAAACAAGTTTATTTCCTCACTTAGTAGCAGTTCGCTTTTGTCGTTAAAGCAATACAAAACAAAATACATCAGTGGCTTTCATCAGGGTTATCTTAGAAGAGAAGTGAGCATTTTTAAAAAAAGGAGAAGAAATTTCTTCAGTTGAATATGAAGAAAACTCTCTTGTTGTGGTGAGAAGTATACGCAGAGTAGTGGGAGCTCTAAGACTTCATTTGAAAAATCTGAGTGTTTGTGATAAAACCATCAGAGGAAATAGGGCTCTGGATGGTGCATACTTTAAGTGTCAAATAAACAAAATGTACTTCAAAGGTAAATAAGGAAATTTTAAGAGTTCATTTTTATTCAAGAAATATTTATTAAGCAACTACTCTGTATAGGAAACTGCAAATTGAAAATGAATATGACATCATAGTAATTGCCTAAAATCTAGGCTACTTGGCAAAGTGATCATTAATTAAAAGATACATATCCACAATAGCAAATAACTTACTAATGAGGAATGGATATGATAATTAGGGAGAAGTTCACAATATACATAATATATGTTAAATACAGGGTGGCTAAAGTTTGGAAATGTAGATAATATTTTCTTTTCCTTTTTGAAGATTAACTGCCTTGATTAATTCTGGGGTGTGCTAAAGTTACAGGTTTATAAATAAAAATCAGAGACAAAAATCACTGCAGGTAAATCATCACGGAAGCATGTTCAGGGATTGATGGAAATGTTACATTATTGTAATACATTTATTCCTAATTTGCATAATAAATTGCTAATGAGGAAGAAAGTGAACATGTCATCTAATGTTGTTATATTGTAAGTGATACCAACAAACCATTATTATATAACTTTGCTTATGTTTCCAGACATGGGAGCCATGTTGCATATATAATATAATGTATATTTCATAATATAACTTAAATATTTGACCATCATTCTTTTATTCTCTCATTGAAAGAAAAGAAAGTTGTGTGATTTTCTTCCCAATAATTTAGCAAAGTAAAACATAAGAGCAATGACAC
This sequence comes from Equus quagga, assembly GCF_021613505.1. NCBI lineage: Eukaryota > Metazoa > Chordata > Mammalia > Perissodactyla > Equidae > Equus > Equus quagga. The sequence continues at coordinate 10,185 of NW_025796830.1, read as the reverse complement.
TTATAAAGCTACAATAATTCAGTATATGTAATCTTTTCTCTGACTAATTAAGAGATAATTATCCTTCTCTCTCATTTTCTGACAGTTTGAATTTATACGGTTTTCTAAGCAAAGAGTTCTCTTGTGTATTTTCTTCATTTTCTCTGTCTGCCCCAATGTGGGAGGTGCTGTCCAACACAACATTCTTCCATTGTCTTAGTTCTCACTTGGATTTCCTCTCACGCAACATTGAGAAAGATGAGATCTCTCCCTGAAAACTACATGCAAAATGATCACAGAGATTCCCAGCTAACGCTCTCACATCTTTGATTAGATTATTTCCAGTAGTTCTCACTTCCTCCTCCTTTTCTTTTTTTTTTTCTCTCATCCTTTCTTCTTTCCTTCCTTACATTATCTAGTCATCTATGGTATTATTTTTTCCTTCATTTATCAGTCAAAACTATTAACCTCAAGGTACTTGTTGTTTACCTATTCCCTAGGGTGAAGAGGTCCTTTTAAAAAAGTGTAAACATATATAAGAATTCTGACCAGAACAGAAACTTTGAGAATGTCTCTGAAATGTCAAGATCTCCTATTCTACGCTGAGAATATTTTCAGTTGTGCTGCATAGCAGATCTTTTCCTCCTGTTCAGCCTTTATTAGGGAAAGTGAAACACTCTCAAGTCTTATTTCTGACAAAACTATGGAACTTTCAGGTAAGGTCAAAGGTGTCATCAGCCACCATTTTTAGAGATTTTGTTGACATCCTTAATTCTATCTGATGGAGATTGATATTTGAAATTCAAGAACAGTAGAGGAAAGTCAGGGCAATTGAACTTTAGGGAAGAGAATTGAATCTCCTCAATTAGAATATTTTCAAACTGAATTTAGTTAAATTAAAAGCAGGTCATTGAGTAGAAGAATTTCTATTCTGGAAATGGAACAATGCTGGGCCCCTCTAAGGGATCTTTCCTTTGGAACAGAATAAAGTGAATTATAAAGACTGAGGAAAGTGGAGAAGATATAAGTTTACCTTTTTCTTTCTTTAGAAATAATATTATTTTTGTGAATATTTTGTATCATCCTTTCTAGTTAGACTTTATGCCTAGTTATAAACCATAATAATTTAGATAGGGAATTTTTTGTTCTCTGTAGTTATACAGACAAACTACAATATCAGAGTTTTTTTCTTCCTAATTAGATGAAAATTTTTTAGAGGTGAATACTTTGTATTTTAGTGTAGGGACAAAGCCATTCAAATCAAATTATTCTTTCTTAGACACTGTGAGACAGAATTAATTGCCCCTTCTTTTCAATTTTCCTTGTTTATAATTGTCTTCTTTAAAAGAGCATTTATTTGTTCCTTTATTCATTTGTTTAACAATTGTTTATTTTACCTTTACCCTATGCAAGGCATTATACTTGTTATTCAAATTATGAAGGTAATTAAGCCACAGACTCTCCCTTTAGGGAGCTTAAATTTCTAAGGGCAGAGATACCTACAGACAATTGAAATGCAATGTGAAAAGATAAGTATTTGGGTCATAATTAAAGTGCTCTGAGAACTCATAGGGGGATGGAGTTCACTGAGGCTGAGGCACAAGGAAGACTTTCCAAGGAAATCTATTCAACTGGATTTGGAGGAAGAGTATGTATTTGCAGTTGGACGAATTGGAGAACAAATCTCCTTCAGGATGAGTGAAGAAAAATGCATCACTTTCCACAGACTATTACCACTGCTGGAAGGTAAGATACTGGGCATTCCTAGAGGAGCTGTATATAGGGACAATGGGCATGGTGTTTAGCCAGAACAGGCAAATAAAAGCAATTATTTAAAGAATTGATGTGAGAATAAATATTGTAGAGAGATCAAAAAGTATCTAAAAATTCCTGCTGAGGCCTAGACTGCTTTTCTTTTCTTCTTTGATGCAACTCATCCCTCTTTCTTTTTTCCATTTAAAGTTGTTACTACCTATGGTATCTCTTAGGATCACCCCTAAGCAGAACATGTACCTCATATGGGCTCTTTTTAACTCTACCATTTTTGTTACCTCAAAGGCCATTATGTGGGTTCCTTTGCTTTTAAGGTTTTTTACTGATAATTGCCACAGATAAACTAGCAGAGGGTAAAAATGACAAACAAGTAATACAGTATAGGATATTTCTTTATCACTATATCCTGTGGTATACAGTTCCTCATTCATTTTCTGAAAAGTAAAAGAGCCCTCTTGGATTCATGACTTTTACATTTATTTTGGGGTATAAATAAGAAGTCCTCAAAAATTTTTTGATGTCTGATTAAGTCTTGTGGTAGCCTTAGTGCTGGGTGGCAGACTGTTGGCCTATTCATGAGCCATTTCAAATGACCTATTCATCTGCCATTCCCACAAGTTACTCACTATTCCAGCTCCCTTTGCAGCTAGATTGGCCATGTGACCCACCTTTGGCCGTTGAAACTTAAGACAAAGTTGGCTAGAGGAATTTTGGAAAGGCTTGCATTGCCTCTATTATATTTTTGTTGTCTTGAATGTGGACAAGTTATCTGGAACTGTGGTAGCTCTGTTGTGACAACAAGGTCATCAACATGCCCAGGGACAGATTAGAAAGGTTTAGACAGCCAATGGTGTGGATGATGTCAAACTCTTGGATCAGCCCTTAGTCTATTGATCTCTGGAGTTTTTTAAATATATGTCTAGAGGTATGTCTAGGAACAATTTACCCATGGTTATTCTCAATTTCAATGTGCTCCTCATCACGCAGAAGACGGAACTCATACTGAATTAAAAATAAAAGCAGGTTATTTGACAAGTGGGAATGAATGGCCTTAGGAAAAATAAGATGGAGAAATCAGAGTATTTCTGGATTTATTACCGTTGTAGCTACAAATGAGGTTCTTATAATCTGGTACTACAATATAAGCAGATGTGCTATGCTACAAAACAAGATGGTTTACGATTAAAAACAAAATAAAACAGGAAACCTTTGTAATTTTTTTTAAAATATAAGAGTCTGATATCTCTCAGGAAGCCAAACCTGCAGCTTCTTAGCCTGCCTTTTTCTTGACAGCTCTGCTTTTATGTATTCAGACCTGTTATTTCAGTTTTTCTCTGATTATAGTGGGAGGAGAACCTCTTTAAAATGATAATCTTTTGTCTTAACACCTTATAGTTGTATCTTCCTCAAATTAAAGTATTTCTCCATCCATCATTGGCACAGCAGCATCCCTCAACCTACAGAAGACCAAAATTGGTGGGAAATTCCAATATAAATTTTGCTTATGAAGCCCTTCCTAAGTAAAGAAATTCCTATAAAAGAGGAACAAAATCTACTCATATGTGATTTTTATTGACCACTAATTCCCATATGTTGTCTGGATGTGTAAATTGTAATGATTTTTTTTTTTTTGAACTGTTGTGGAGGAGGTTCTCCTTTCCCCATATCTTATCTCAACATGTTTCTCTCCTCTCCAGAAATGACTGAGAAGGATGTTTACTCAGAGATGAAATCACATACCAAAAGGGAGAAAATACAATCCAGAACTTCTGACAGGAAATATGAGTATGATAAGCATCTATTTTCAAAGAGTCATAAAATCACAGGTTTGAACATTATCTTAAATGTCCAACAACCCAATGAATTTGTAAATTACTCCTTATAACTTCCCTGCCAAGTGGTTACCTCCCATGTTTTATATGAAAATGTAACTCATTCCAGGGAACTGTAACTCATTTTTTCCCAAGGTAGTAAATTATAGACTTTAACTGCTCCTAGAATGTTTTTCTTTATTCTGAATCAAAATATTTCTTTTGTATCTGATATGCACAAACACTACTTATAAGCCTTTTAATAGTGGAGAAGAACTAATTCTCATAAGATGCCTGACGACTTCTGAGGCTGAGTCCAACAGCTCAGAGCAACAGATCATCATTTCTTCTTGGGTCTGTGCATTAATTATAGTACAGGAAGTATATGAAAGATCATCTCGTTTTATTTGACAGAATCAATGTATATTCATTATTTAAGAGTCTCTTGTTATTTAGGGAGATAAATTCTAATGTCAGAGAATTGTCTATATGCATTACAGAGTAATGTTTGGGTCCTTTTCGCCATTCTTTTTTCTTCTAACTATCCACAATAATCCAAGTGAATACCCTGTGCTGGACTGTGTTTCCTCTACTAACAGATGGCTGGAGCAGTGGAAAAATTGAAAGAAAACCTCTTGGTTTTCATGTCTTTGGAGAGCTTGTGGAAAGTCTTTGGATATAAAAAGTCTGGCTTGTAGTTGTTTTTGCTCTTGTAGTTATAACAGTTGTAAAAAAAATCAAAGAAAATAAAAACATGCTATAATTTGTTGGGTGGTATTAGGAAGGGGGGCTTAGGACAAGCATGAATCACATTGTGGGGACCTGAAATTGGCCACCCCAAGATATGTCTCTTTGGCATCAGGATTATTTGAGGCTGATTGCTTTTGATAAACTGGGACAGGGAAGGAGGCTCTGAGGAATGAAACTTGCCCTTTGTTAGGACACCTTTACATTTGTAAGGTAAATCTCTATCTGTAAAAGGTGGCTCCCTCTCTGTACCAGGAAGAAGAAAGGTGATGACCTTCTCTCTGAAAACTCCTAATCAATACCAAAGGCAAGGACTTAAATCTGCATTTTATTGTGCTTCTCTGGTAACCTCCTGTAACTGACTTCCCTCCCCCTCCCAACGCTGGCATTTCTTTAAAGATTAAGCATCTTTCTTTAGGCTGGGAACCCATTGTGGCACTCATCTGTGACCCCCCCCCCCCCCCCCCCGCCAGCCCGAGGCAACACACCAGCCACCCCGCGGCACTCACTGGGACAGCAGACCTATCTGTCGTTTCCATCGAGTTCTGTGCTGACAGAGCGGCCTCATGACTATTGTAAAAGGGACATTTCCATCACATGTGAAACACCCTGTTTGGGGGTATATAACCACTCTGTGCACCCCACTTCTTCTGTGCCCTTTCTTCCTTTGGGAAGAAAGGCCCGGCCATGGTTCCTCATAAAGCTTTGTTTAATTTTCTCTTGCTATTCTGTCTCATGTGAATTTAATTTGTTCTCTGGCCAGACGAACCCACATTTGGATAGAGGAAATGTCTTCCTCCCCTACAACATCATTCCGCTTTAACGATTTATTAGATGTTAAAATTCTGCACATTAGCCATTTATTCATGCATATTCTAGGAAGTTATTATTTGTTGATACATATTTATATATACATATAAAGTAAGGGCAGATGTCCTCTTGAAGCAACCTGAGGCAAAGACTGCAGCACATGCACAGCAGGTTTCCATGAGAAGATTTCCTTAAACTCCTCTTTTTCAGGGTCTTTCATTGGGCAGTGTTTCTCATCACACTGCAGCCATCTTGAACAATTTTACCCTTCTGTAATTTTGTTTTAATCTGGATAATTAATATTTATTTTGTTTGAAACACTGTTGCAATAATACTTTTAATTTATATATTAATTTCTTTCCTCTGGCTTATCAAAGCAAGAGACTCTTACTTTAATTTAATCACAAGTTGTTTACTGCGGGTCAACTATATTCCAGGTGCTGTGCTAGGTGCCAGTATACCAAGAAAATACTACGTTTGTGTTGTTGTTGTTGTTTATTACAATGCTTTCTTCCATTAGACATGAATTATGCCCAAACACCTATCTTGGTACATCTGAGATCTAAAAGGAGGCCAGCGTGGGGAGGAGATTACCAGGAGTGGGGAGAGTTACAGAAAATGAAAAAATTTAGATGCTCTTCTAACGTTCAAAAGGATGTCATTAAAAGCTTTTAATGCAGGAGAGAAAGAAGCAGCACTGTTTAGAATTTAGCTGATTTCATGTCTTAAAGAGGGAAAAATTAAGATTGGACCAAGAATATCTTATTGTTATCAGCAAACAAGGAAACATTTAAGACACAGTAGATAGAAGTCAGCTTGAAGGGGGCTTTTTTGGGGCAAATTGTAATGTTTTGAGCATTAATCATAATAAATTAATTAATTAAAATAAATGAACTTAATTTTATTGTGTTAATATAGCTAAATGAATTTGTTTCCTCTTTTTAAATATATGTCTGTTCATAAAGTATAGAGAGGTATTTGTTTTATCTGTATAAGTAAAGGGAAGAAAATACTGGGAATTGTGAGTCAAATAATCCAGAAAAAGCAGAACCCAAAACAGGACGATCATATACAATAATTAAGCAGAAAGGGGAAAAGAGAATTCAATAGCATGTTTTAAAATGATGCTTTAGGCAAATGTTGTAAAAAGGGAGCTCACTACAAAACATTGATTCCTCTTTTCCTAGGACATAGAATTTCTAAATGGCCCTAAAATTTAAATAATATGATAAAGCATACCTAACTAGTAACAGTGCTAACAAACAATATCAATATATAATAATGATAGGATAATACATAATGAAATGTTGGCTAAGTGACATTTAAAACATATGTAATTCATAATGGGGATTTAAGGTTATAAAAATCCAACCTGTATTAAAGGTCAGAATTTAAAATCTCCTATTTTTTTCCAGTTTTATTAAAAAGTGATTGACACACACCATTGCATAAGTTTAAGGTGGACAGCGTGATGGTTTGATTTACATATATTGTGAAATGATTACCATAATACATTCAGCTAGTATCCATCATCTCATATAGATACAATAAGAAGAAAAGCAAAAACAAAAAAAAAATTCTTGTGATGAGAACTCTCAGCATTTACTCTCTTAACAACTTTGCTGTATATCATACAGCAGTATTAACTATAGTCATCATGTTGTACATTACATCCCTAGTATTTATATATCTTAAAACTGGAAGTTTGTACATTTTTACCACTTTCCTCCAATTCTCCCTCTGCCTACCCTCTACCTCTGTTAACCATAAGTCTGATCTCTTTTTCTACGAGCTTGATTTTTTTTCAGAATCCACATATAAGTGAGATCATTCTGCATCTGTCTTTCTCTGTCTGACTTATTTCACTTAGCATAATGCCTTCAAGATCCATCCATGTTGTCACAAATGGTAGGATTTCCTCATTTTTTATGGCTGAATAATATTCCATTATTGTATGGAATGGTATACAGTTGCATATGGTAGTATACATTGAACACAGTTGTCCTCCCTTTACCAGGGGAATATGTTCCAAGACTCCCAGCAGATGCCTGAAAATGCAGATAGTACTGAACCCTATATACTATGTTTTTCCTATACATACATATATGTGATAAAGTTTAATTTATAAATTAGTCACAGGAAGAGCTTAACAACAATAACTAACAATAAACTAGAACAATTATAACAATAAACGGTAAGAAAAAGTTACCATAGATCTTAGCAACCTCAGCATATGAATGTTTTCCTTATTAAGTTGAGAACTTTCACCTTTTCACTTAAAAGAAGGACTTCACTGCTCCTCTTTGGTGCATCAGAATTGCCAGCAGCACTACTCTTGTGCTTTGGGGCCATTAGTAAGTAAAACAAGGGTTATTTGAACATAAGCACTGCAATAGTCATCTGATAACTGGGATGGATGCTAGGTGACTAATGGGTGGGTAGCGTATGCACCATGGATATGCTGGACAAGGGATGATTCATGTCCAAGGTGGGATGGAGCAGGAGCGCACAAGATTTTTACCACACTACTCAGAAGGGCACACAATTTAAAACGTAAGAATTTTTTATTTCTGGAATTTGTCATTTAATATTTTTGTATCACGGTTTACTACCAGTAACTGAAACCGTGGAAAGCAAAACCTTGGATACAGAGGGACTACTGTATATACACCACAACTTCTTTATCCATTCATCTATGATGGCCCTTTAGTTTGTTTTCATATATTCACTGTTGTAAATAATGCTGCTATGAACATGGGGGTGCAAATATCTTTCCAAGTTAGTGTTTTCATTTCATTTGGATATATTACTAGAAGTAAAATGGCTGGATCATGTGCTAGTTCTATTTTAAATTTCTTGAGAACCTCCATACTGTTTTCAGTATGGGCTGTCCCAGGTTACAATCCTACTAACAGTGCACAAGTGTTCTCTTTTCTCTACATCCACTCCAGAATTTATCATCTCTTGTCTTTTTGAGGCTAGCCATCCTAACATCCTAAGGAGGTGATATCTCATTGTGGTTTTAAGTTGCATTTCTCCAGTAACTAGTGATATTGAGCATCTTTTCATGTAGCTGTTGGTCTTTTGTATATCTTCTTTGGAAAAATGTCTATTCAGATCCTTTGTCGATCTTTTAATTGGATTATTTGGGTTTTTTGCTATTGAGTTGTATGTGTTCTTTATATATTTTGGACATTAACCACTTATCAGATATATTTGCAAATATTTTGCAAATATTTTTTTTCCCATTCTGTGGGCTGTCTTTTCACTTTGTTGATGATTTCTTTTGTTGGGCAGAAGCATATCGGTTTGATGTAGTCCAACTTGTTTATTTTTTATTTTGTTGCTTGGGTTCTAGTTATCATATCCAAAAAATCCTTAACAAGACCCATGTCAGGGAGCTTTATTCCTATAGTTTCTTCTAGGAGTTTCCTGATGTCAGGTCTTACGTGTACATCTTTAATGCATTTCAAGTTAATTTTTGTGAGTGGTGTAAAATAGGGGTCCAGTTTCACTCTATTACTTTGAGTACCCAGTTATCCCAGTGCCATTTATTGATGAGACTGTCTTTTCTTCATTGAATATTCTTGGCTCCTTTGTCAAATATTAGTTGACTGCATATGCTGGGGTTTGTTTTGGGGCTCTTGCCTCTGTTCCGTTACTCTATTTGTCTGTTTTTAGGCCTCTACCATACTGTTTTGATGACTATAGCTTCACAGTATAGCTTGAAATCAGAAAGTGTGATGCCTCCTGCTTTGTTCTTTCTCAGCATTTCTTTGGCTATTCGGGGTCCTTTGAGGTTCCATCTACATTTTAGGAGTGTTTTTTCTACTTCTGTAAAAAACTGCCATTGGTATCTTGGTAAGGATTACATCTATAAATGGCTCTTGGTTGTATTGGTAAAATATCCTATTTTTGTGACAAATAAACAGATTAACTCTAAAACAAGAGCTAATGTAATGACCTGCAGCTTGAGGTAAGTCACTGTGGGCAAAGCAAACATGTCCCAAACTATGACTACATATCAGTGGTTTGGTAAACCATTTCCTGAAATCTCTTGCTTTTTTGTCTAGGTTGATCACTGCGAGCTCAGGAAGGTATAAAAGGACACAGTAAAGCAACCATTGGAAAGCACAAGTATAGCCTTAGGGAAGCATAAAGAATTATAGGAATAACAAGTGAAATAAAGTTTAAAAACTCTTATATTTTGGGATAAGTTTAAGCATAGCAATAGGTTTTGTAGTAATTTTATTTGTTACTTAAAGTATTGGAGGGGTTTACGAGTTAGCTTGACCAACTCTTTAATTGCAGTTTAAGTTTTGTATTGAACTTCATTTCTGTAATTAAGTGAAAATTAATATTGAAATATCAAAATAGGTTTCCAATTCTCTTTATTAGTGAATTAGCTATTTCTGTGCAATAAGTTACCCCACAACTTATTTTACATTTCTCTGGGTCAGTAGCCAGGTGTGGCTTAGCTTGGTGACTGAGGATTTCTCACTGAAGCTGCCTGTAGGGTGTGGCCCAGGGCTGGGGTCTCATCTCAAGGCTTCATTAGGGAGGATGTTCCTCCAAGCTCACTGTTGGCTCCCCTCAGGTCTTCACTGATCGCTGACTAGAGAATTCAATTCCTTGCCCCGTGGGCCTCTCCATATGGTTTGTCATATCATCAGTTTGTTACCTACTGGGTAGAGAAGAGATGGAGAGAGAGTTGGAAACCAGCTCACACTCCTGGAAAGAGGATTACACAATGGCATGAACAGCAGAAGGTCCGGTTGATTGGGGTCATTTTAGAAGCCCCTCACACATTTAGATAGTATGCATTTTGTACAATAAGGATGACTTAAATGACAAATATTTGCAAATGTTATTTTTCCCTTGCCAAAAGCTTTAAATGTTTGTAATGATAAGTTTGCTCTTTTGTATTCCCATTAACTATAAACTCCTTGAGGTCCTACACTGTAACTGTTTTCTGTCTTCAGCATTTAATAGAATAGCCACCAGGTGGGAGGTGCTCAAGAAATTCAGGTTGAATAGATGAATTAATAAGTATCATTTGAAACCG